>NW_009954241.1:2123705-2129908 GCF_000747805.2 Chaetura pelagica
ATGTCAGATAAAACAAGAGAGCCCAAACATGTCAAATCTTGAGCTTGTGCCACTTCTTTCTGTGCATTTCTACTTTGATGCTCCTCCAGTGGAGGAGAGGGAGTGCCAGTGCGGGCAGTGTTACACACTGCCGGGTGTGTGGAGGAGGTGGGAAGGGCTGAAACACACAAGTGCCATTTTTCCCAACTGTATCAACATCCTGAGTGAGTAAAGCTTGAATGCTAAATTTACCCTATTGAAGCAGTGTTTTGTTATTAACTTTATATTTTATGGACCTTTGTGCCTCTGGAGGATTATGAAACAAAATGAGGAAAGAAATCAGACATGAAAAAATAGCCCAGCAAGAGTAGACATCTTTTATGATTTTAATGAAAAACAGTTTCCATAGACACTTGTTAGCAGGGACTTTGGGCTCTCTCATTTACAAACTTAACATGTAATTTGAAAAGGGGATCTAAATAATGAAGTTTTTTTAAGAGACAGAAATGAGCCAGCTCCGGGCAAATAAAACCTGGTTTCCATTCTTGGTCTGAAAAAAGTTAAAATCCTCCCCTCCTAATTAACTATGACTGTTTCAAAGGATTAATTGCCATCAGTTTCCAAGTACACTCACTAGCTGTGTTAAACTAAGCATGTATAGAAACTAAGATATTAAACAATGCCTCTAAATACAGATTCTGGACCAGTGCTCTATATTGATATTCCTTGTGTGGACAAAATGAGTACATAGCCATTTATAAGGCCAGAGGTAATTATAAAAGGTCACTACAGTGATGTGGCTGGATAATACTCTGATGATTGTCATATTGAGTACAGGGGGATTTGTGGTGCAGTAATGAACTGAAAAAGCTGTTCAGCAAGAAAAAAAACAACATGGAGGAAGACAAAACCAGAAAGGAAATGTAATGGTAGTAGCTGCCTACTGAACAGTGCAGTGAAGAGAATAAATCCTGCAATGTCAGCTGCATCATTCTGCAACTCAGATTCCTGGGAAAGTTTCTAAATCCTTTAATTAAATTTTTAAGTTTCTTTTCAGCTCCCTATATTTTAGAAAACAGTCAAGGCCTTCATCTTCTTACAAATGTTTTTGCAACTTTTATGCCCATAGCCAAATGAGCTGAAGTAGGTAAAATTGCCATGGCTTGGCACAAAATAATTCAGAGGTCATGAAAGCAAGTAAAGCTCCTAAACCCAGCAGACATGTGCCTTCTATGCAAAAGCCCAACTGCTACTGCACTTTTAGTGGTGGCAGCTCTGTTTTTCCAATAGTGTCATGTTCAAAGCACAGCTGCAGAAGCCCAAC
The DNA here is from genome assembly GCF_000747805.2 of Chaetura pelagica. Lineage (NCBI taxonomy): Eukaryota > Metazoa > Chordata > Aves > Apodiformes > Apodidae > Chaetura > Chaetura pelagica. Next base: position 2,125,009 of record NW_009954241.1, read on the forward strand.
AGTCTCCACAGTTGAACGCCAAATGGGAGCTAAACAGCAAGAACAGCATTCTCAGCTTTAGAGCTGTTCATTGTATAATTTAATACATGTAACACCACCACTTTTGGCTGTGTTTTAGAAGGAAAAAGTGTCATTTGCAGACAGCATTGGTGAACACACAGTTCTGAAAAACACACAGCAAAACATCAGCTGAGCTTGTTACAAGGAAAAAGTCACTGAAATTGGTACACAGTTGAATCATACTGAATGATCTAACAGCTCTTTGATCTTGGACCTATGCAGTCAATACAGCCAATTAGGAGCCTTCCCAGGGCAACACTGGATTTGTTCCAGGAATGTGATCATGGGATCAATTTTTCTTTCTCTGGTCAAGACGAACCTTTCATTCAGTTTTAATTCACCTACAGGACGAGGAAGGCAAAACTGGGATTTTATCACTGCTGCTCAGATCCACCCCTGCCCTGCAGACTGCTTGCACCTTGGTCTCCTAGTGCTCCCCACATTGCTGAGCACTGTCTCCACAGATGTCCCCTCCAGGAATCTCCTCCTTCCCTCTTGGTGTCTGTGCTGGACTGGATCACTGACACAGAGAAAGAGGTTTCTCCTCCACCATTCTTGCCACTTTTAAACATTTCCTTAAAATAACCACCTCCATTATCTCTTCTCCCCATACTGCTGTCATCCCCAGCCTCCTTGCTTCTCTGTCAACTTTCCCTGGGGCTTCTCTGTATTCATGCCATAAGCACCTCTTCCCAGGCTGATGACCCCTTTGTCCTCACATCTGTACTCGATCTGCAGAAATCCTTTAGCTCTCCCACAGAGAGAAACTTCCATTTCACTTGTTCTTCCTCTCCCAAGTGCTCCTGCCTTACACTCATTCCTCTCTGCCAAACAGTCACAAAGACATTGACCTAACAGTCATCTGGTCATCACTCACCCACATTGCTCACCAGAGCCTATTCCTTCATTCACCTCTTTGCATTGGTTTTACTAACTTCTCCTTAGCCTTCTCCTCCCTGTCCCCTCTTTCTGAGCTTCCTGTCAGGCCTCAGCCAGGTTTCTCTTCCTGAATTTCTATTTCTCCACTTCTCTAACCATTTCTTACCAGTGATCATCTGCCTACGGTTAAGATGAGCTTCTCCTGAAATACTATCCCTCAGACACTTCCTTCCTTGAATACAGTCTTTGGACCAACCACATCTCAATTCTTTCTTTGTTCACCACCTTCCTCTGTAGTGTCTAGGCTGGGACTGGTTCGCAAACCCATCATGTAACATGGTTAAGTTAAGTAACAATATTTTTAATACACACATACTCCATCAATTTTACACATTCAGAAGCCACATTTTTGCATTCTTTATGCTCTCTTGCCATGTTCTGAAAAATGCCAATCATAAGTCAGTAATGCATAAATGAAATTTTAAAAGACCACATTAAAAAAAAACAAACAAAAAAACCAAACCACCACATTTTAAAATATGTCAGAAAGTGAAGCAAAATTTCTGGCTGTAATTAAAGGAGCTGGAAGATGGGAACACATGGATGACCAATATCTACAAGAGACATGTCAGGTACTTTCTTCAAAGAAAGAAAGATCTAAGGTGCTGGCAAAAAACCCAGAAGATCAATGATGGGAAAACACAGCTGAATACAGGACAGCTTTCAAGTGTGCAGCTTCCCCAGGAACCAACCCTATGGTTATCTGCATTATGAGTCTCCCAGCAGCTGTCGCTGAAGAATGGCCATGACAAGAAACCAGCCAGCTTTTTCCATTGACACTTAGCCAGCAGAAATATTGCCCTGTTGCCTGAGACATCCCTATCCACTAGTATACTTGATGTTAGCAGCCGAGGCTCTGCCCATTGCCCATATGACTGAGAACAACAGCAGCTCTTGTATTTCTGTTCTCTTCTTTACCCATACAGTAGCCTGTACAGAAGAATTAAGACTGGAATTGCAGACTTTTATCTGCTTGCTGAAGAATTGAATGCCTTACCCTCAGCTTGACTTCACTGTAGTGCCAAGACTATGAGTTTAAATGATCCAGCACCTGTAAGTGAATATTCTTTTCTAGTATAACCCCTTTTTTGTACATACACACACTACTGCTACTAAGAGAGGCAAAATAGAATATTCTGCCAAGGATTTTGCCATTTGTTTATCCTGGAGATGATGATCACTGTGTCATTCCCCATCACTGCTGAGAGGGTTCATCCAGCTTTCCTTCTTTGATAAAAACAAATTTGTTGTCCTTAGCACTGGCAGAGGGCTTAAGGCAGAGATAGAATGGCATGCAAAATAAACCAAACAACCCAAAACTAAAAAACACAGCAACAAAACCTTTCATTTCAGAAGTGTGATTCTAAAGAGAAGTCATCTTTGTTTTCAGGCTAAACAGTTTTTATTTTGTCCCATCAAAGACCTTGGACTCTGGACATGAGCTCATTGACTTCCAGGTCACTTTCCATGTGATACCTCGTGTGACAAATGTCCTGTCCTAGACAACGTGGCCAGACACGTTTTTCTCCTTGTCTATTCTCTTCCTCACTTTTTCCAGTTTGTCATACTTGTATCTTTTCTCTCCATCCTTGCACATTTTTCTTCCCACACTTGCCTTGCAACTGGTTTTTCACACTTTAGAGCAATTCTGCAAGACTTTTCTGGTGCATGTTGCCACAACTGAACTTGTTACACAGACACATAGGACAGAAAACCTGGAGGATTCTCCTATGGCAGACTGTATCCTGGCTCACTTGCAGCAAGGAGTGAAGAAACACGACTTCCAAGTGAACACACATACATCACCTATCATATGTGTATGTACAGATATGCAAATATAAGTGCTACATATTAAATACGTTCAACCATGAAACTCAGAGTAGTAGTAGTTTGGCTACAAATATGTATAGTTTGTTTAAAAGCGTGTTTGTAATTTTAGAAAATAAAAAAAATACAAATTATATTTAGCATTTCAGAGGAGAGAGGATGAAGAACCCAAAAAACTACTCACCAGACAGGGGATCTTTGCCAATCATCAAAACATTTGGTAAATTCATTACAATCAGCTGCTGAAGGACCTCCTAAACAAAAGAGAACAACAGGCAAAGTTCAGTGTGAAGGAATTCAAATCAATCATACCACAAAGAATACAGAGTTCCATCAATTACAAAGCTTTTAACGCACTGGAAGGTCAGAGGTCAGAAGATGAAGCCCCACTTGAGAGAGAAATCACTATTTGAAGATGGCATCAGGTTGCACAGCTAACATGCACTAATCACCTCTTCTAACAATGGCTAATATAGAACTTAAAGGGTCCCATGGCACTAATCAGGATAAACACACAGCCATGCCAGGCACACCCATCAGTAATACCTTTAGCCCAGGCATGACCTGTATCCATTTGATGTTCAGCACACAGCTGCTGTCATGTGGCTCCAAGGTGTTAAAATGCAGTGGGTTCAAAGGTACCTTAAGCAGTTCTGTGAAGTTTGAGTAATTCAAATACTTGGTCAAATTATTTCATGGATCTGAGACTTAAAACATGGACTGGGAAAGTGGGTGTGCAGGAAAGCTATTGAACAGACATCTTACACTGCTCAGATAAACTGTATTTAAAGTTCTAGATGTGTTTACATTGGTTTTAACAAGGAGTAAAACAGATTTAAGTATCCCATGAACCTCTTCCAAAGGTAATTTTATTTTGGAGGAGAGAAGGGAAGTGAAGTGCATTGCTTAGTTAGGTTCAATATTTACATGTCAGCTGCTGGAAGCTACTCTGAAATGAAAGAATGGGGTTAAGGGACGGGAAAGGCCACAAGACTTGGGCAGGCCAAATGCACAAAGGTGTACAAATAAATACATTGCAAAGGGGACTCTGAACAGTAATAGATTCAGCCACGCACCCCAGTAACATATGGAGCACAGAAGTAGTTAGCTTCAACCTGCAGCTACCCTCACTGACTTGTGATGATCTGAATAAATGATTTTTCAGATCAGTATTTATTTCACATTAAAAAGCCAGGGAGGAAAATGGTTGTGTGATTAAAGCACTGTGCTGATATTCAGGAAACAAGGGGTGGCACATACAGCTCTATCACGTTTGGCAGGTGCCTTTCCCCCACTTGTCTCCATTTCCCAGCCTACCTCGAAGCCACTGGGAGGGCACATGCATTGATACTTACAGAGCATTCAAAGCCTGGGGAAAAAGTACTGCAGCTGAGCACGGAACACGAACACATTTCCTGAAACAATCACCCATTCACCCAAACACTTCCCCTGCAAGTTACCCCATTGTTATTTCTCCGCTTTCAAAGTTACTATAGGAGGAAAATTAAGCTTGATTGAAAGAGGAAATATTTCAGTGAGCCTGCAGCATCTGATAAGTAGTAAGAGTGGATATTCTAAAAGAATGTTTTGCCCATAACACATTTAATTTTTTCCTTTGATCCATATCCAAAACATACTCTTCAGCAGTTTATCTTTCTGATAAAGTAGAAATATGTCAGTGTCACAGCCGATGAGGTTTTGGTGCTGTTATGAAAGAAGGTTCTACAGACCTTTGTGCAATGTGAAGTTTGGCTAATGCAGTCCAAGCATTTACTGAGTGATTAGCCAAACGTATGTTAGTGTGTGTTCTTGAGACACATTAGAGAAAAGGTTTTTTGCACCTGTTACCAAAACAGGTGCAAAACCTACTAGATTTAACAGCACATGCATGGCTGAACTGCAGTATTTGCTATGACAAAACAGCATGGCACTGAGACTTTAAACAAACAAACAAAAAAATCAGAATTTGCATATACCAAAGTATTGAGCTTTAACCAGCAATTTCCATGGCAAAAAAGAGAAAGAATTGTGCTTCCAGTCACCCAGCCTGTGGAGTGGGACTGAGGCAGGAATG
>NW_009954241.1:2130328-2152214 GCF_000747805.2 Chaetura pelagica
AATGCATAAGGAATGTGCGTTGTCTTTGTGTAATTATCAGAGTGCTAGCTATTTAACTGGCAGACACAAAAGACACCACAGCTAACCTTTATGCTGTTAACATTCCCATGAGCTCCTTCTGTAAAACTGAGTATACCATCCAACATAACCACTACTGAAAGTCTTCATAGCTGTTGGAACTTAATATTCTCTGGCAAGAATCTGTAAATCACCAAATACAAGCAGAAACGGTCCCAAGCCTGTGAAGAGTGATTTCTTAATTCAGTTTGAAAGATTCAGACAGTTGCAAGGGATAATGTTCCAGACCAGTTTATTTTTAAATTTAATTATTTAAACAGATAACTATCTTTATTGCTCTAAACGCCCTCACATTCAGATCAGTGGTTGTGATAATACCTAGCTGCTATGCACTGCAGTTCTCCAGTAGATCTCAACACTTCATAAAGGAAGGTCAATGTCATTGGCCTCCTTTTTCAAGAAAAGGAAACAAAGTTACTGAATTTTAATAAACTGTCCTGTGAACAGAGATGTACCAATGAACCATCCACTTACAAAAGCTTCTACTGTGAGATAAGGTGCATTAACTGAAAGCTCTTACATTGAAACGGATTCATTTAGCTCAGATTTTGCCTGGACTAAAAACACAGAAAGTTAGTAAGGCTCAGCTGACACCCAGTGACTGACTGAGTAGCTGGGATGTGACAATGCCTCAGGTCCATTGCTTAAAATTCCGCATCTGGAAGTACAGCCCAAGTCCTCTCCCTTAATAGCAAATCAGGAATTCTTCAATTTCTAGCCACTCATCAGTATTTTCTTGTCTTCTTTTTCTGAAGCAGCAGTAATGCAAGGTTACAAGCAAAATGCTATGCCTTGATTTGTCCTCTTTGCTCACCTCATGTTTTACCATCCCACTCCGAAGACTCCACAAACTCAAACTTGGGCTCCAGGCAGGGACCTGTGCTGTCAGAGCCTGTGAATTGGCTCCACAGACCTAGCCATTTTCTAGGGTACAGCTACACTGGCCATGCCCCTGAAACCTAGCCAGCAAAAGAAATGGTAGATAAAATGTAACATTTCCCCATAAGGGCAGCAAGTTATTCTATTAAATAAAAGGATCCCATTATACTTGAAATCAAACCCAGCTGCAAGATACTGCAGAAGAGACAGAGATGGTGTGTATGTATCCTTCTGCCTCAAGAGACCAGCATGCTAGAGGCAGCAGGAACTGCTGGAGAGCAAACCAGAGTTTTCAAACACTAAATAACCCACAAAACCCTATGGTACTCTAAAGAGCAAGGGTACAAGTGAAAAATCTAATCCTTCCTGTGAGAAACACTTTAATCCTTTTTATAGCACAACTAAAGATTGGTTAAAACAGTAAAGGTTACAGAAACAACATATGGTACCAATTTCCCTGATTATTAGAACAATTATGGTCTGAGCTGCCAATTTTACACCTAGACCATTAAATAACTTGCAGATCAGCTACTGCAAGTCAGCAGTCACCTCTCAGACCAGCTTTCCCTTTTTTTTCCTCAATTGTTGCTAATGAGATTTCCATGAGAAAATAATGTCTGAAGTGTTCTTTAAGAAAACCAACTCAAAACAAATCCCTATCAGGCCTCAGTGCAGCATCTGTAGGTGCCCGAAATGGTCCTCTGCCAAAGATCAGGGTATTTTAAGCTTGAAGAGATTTATCTAAAATCTCAGCTCTTTTGACAGCAGTGATGCTTACAAGAATGGATGCTTCTAGTTAGCAGCTCACCACTACTACTGCAAAACATAAACATCAGCAGCAAAGTCTTACTCTTCTTGAGCCAGATCCCCAAACTCAGTAGATAAAGCCCACAAAGGTTTTTGTGTGACCCTGTATTAAGAGGGAGGGTTTTCCAAGTGAATGTCAAACTGTGTCCTTGATCCCTCTCTCCGCTGTGCTTGCTTGCAGAGGTGCCAAGTGTGAAGTAGGCTGAGACAACCACCAAATCTGAACAAGGGTGCTGCTAACCCAGAGGTGAGTTTCGCTGAAAGAAGCTAGCCACTCCAGAACAAGTACTTGAGGGATTCATAAGTTATCTAAAAATCATAAGGTTAAACATAAATAAATTTTAAAATGGTGTGTTTTCATTAGCAGCCTTCTGGTATCTTAGTCTTTGCTGCACACGTGTTTCACATTTGCAAGCTCTTCTTTGCAACCACATTGATAAGAAAGAAGCTTAAAAAACAAAAAAAGCCAAAATTCCCCCAACATCAATTCTAGCAGTCAAGGGCTTTATGAAAAATCAAGACACATACAGAGATTCAGGACAAAATTCTAAGCACTGGTTAAGCACTAAGGGTTAATACAAGCAAAACAAACACATCTATTCCCTCCATCTACAAGTTTCTAATGAGTTTCTGGAGTGTTGAGCCACATTTTACTTTTCTTTTTATCCTTCCAAGCTCACACACCGGATGTTTGCTCTCTGCTTGGGATCATCAGAACAGATACAGGGGCAGCTCTCACTCTCGAGTCACCATGGTCACATATTAACATTTTATTTACCTGTAACAGTGTAAGTGGGCCCCTTGTTATTTTGTAGGAACAAAGTCTCCTCAGCCCATACTACACTTCAATACACATTTGCTTCTTAAAAATTCATGTACAACAGTATGGAATAAAATGGTGTTAAGGTATTCTTCTTGACTGCATTTTTAAGCACCAATGTAAGCATGCCAACAACTCTTGCAAAGAACATGCTGCTAGGAAAGGAATAGGTAAAATTGGCCTTTCCATGGCTAAGCCACCAGGCAAATATGAGCTCTACACAGAAATTTTCCCCTACACTGCAACACAGCATTAATGTAGAGTACCGACTAGCTTCTCATTCAGAATTAAATTAACCTCTGTCTGAATCCTAACCAAAAAGCAAGTACTAAATCAATTATGTAAGAGCAGCACCAGTCTAGAGGCCATTGTAATTCAATGCTCAAGCCAAGCAATTCCATTTAAGTATATTGCTTGGCTATAAAATGCTAATTGCCCAGCTGACTGGAAGCCAAATGGTGCTTTCCTACTTAAAATACCCATGAGGAAAAACCATCACCAGCCTTATTTATACCAGCAAGAACCAATACTACCTAGCAAGGGAATCTGGCTTACATTTCAGTTGCAACTCATGCCAACGGGCAGAAAGGTTCAGCAGAGTCCTGCCTACACAGCACAGCCAACCTCTTTCTCTGATAACCCCAGTATGGAACTGACAGCACAAACATCCGTGGAGCAGGATGCACAGATAAGGTCTCAGCAGGAGTCACTGCTCAGAGCCACAGCAGTGGCCATCTACACCAGCTCAGAGACTCCCAGCAGCAGGATGGGACAGAAGCTTTGCCCCTACACATCTTAAGGTCCCTTCAGATGCTACCGCAAAGACGGGTTGAAAGCTGCGTTTCCCAACCAAGGTGCACTCCGAGTCCAAGGGACAAGTGAACTCAAACTTTCCTAGAATCAGAACTCTAAGGAAGAGTGATCACTCAGGCTAATGGACAGGTTTTAACATTAAAGCATTTTAAACAGCAAATTGAGACACAAGGGTTGTTTTTTAAATAGGGTATTTCAAAGATTCCATTTTTGTTTTCATATAATGAGAAAAAGTACTTATGTGACCTGCACTAAGAAGGTTAAGTTTTAAAAGGAAAAAAACCAACCAAACAACATCTAGTTTATATAAACGATTTTGGTTGGTTGGTTGGTTGTTTTTTTCTAAATTTTGCTATAATTATCTGAGGAGTTATTAATGGTGTCAGGGAAGTAATTTATAGCAAGATTTTGTAAATTGTATGACAGGGTCCCACAAAAGATTAGACAAGAAGAAACAAGTTGCTGCAGTGGAATGTCAAGGAAGTGAAACGCAAACAAAACTACTGAGATGTTTTCCATGTTCATCTTACCATGCAAGCACGCCTGATGACACTGTATGTGTGACTCAGTACACTCTGTTTCTCTGCCAATACATTATATACATGACAAAATTTTATTAAGAACTTTGCTCATCTCTGCAACAATTGTATTTGTTATGTGACAGACCAGGGGATTCGCTGTCTTTAAAGGGATTTTTTTTTTTCTGAAAACGAGCAAATTATAAAGCATGCTTCTAAAGACCCTTCAAGTGGAAACCCAAAAGTCACTAAAATAACTGTTGCCTCATCTGCTGAAAATAATCTGTTCTGACAGTCATAGACTGGAATCTCAGTGGGAGGGGATGTGAAGGAATCATACCTAGCCTCAGCCATGCTCGGCCTGTGTAGGGTGCAGATAATGCATCAACTGACAGAAATATGCTCAATGTACAAGTATACTACATAAGATCAGAACAAAATAATCACACACAGGCAATTCGGATGGCACATAATAGAGCATCATATAAAGAACCTAGAAAGTACCCAGGCTTAATCATCCACACAACTCATTGTTACAGCTCAGGTTTTGTTATTTGTATTTAAGTAGTGCAGAGGTCCCAGCCAGGAGCAAAACCTCATCTGCTGCAAGCTGTACAAAAGCATGGAGACATCCCAGGAACAAAGAATTTGTCATATATATGCAAGGCTTCAGTAAGCTGATGAAAAATAGTTGCAAGCAACAGAAGGAAATGAAAATAAGATTCCATGGTTATAATGTGATCCGTTGTGTGCACTCTCCCTGCTTTATGAGCCAGTTAAATCAACTGCTCCAGGCTGTCACAGAAGTAAATCACTCTGGACATCAGAGGGCAAGGCAAGTCCTGATAAAACACATTTGCATTAGGATCAATTAAAATTGTTTACAGTGCACATTGTTTTCACTGCATAACAAAAATTATATGTGTATTTAAATTAAGGTACTTCTATATGTGTAAAAATATTTTGGAGCACAGTTTTACTTCTAGCCTAGTGGAAAATATAATGGAGAAGATGCCACCACCCACACCAGTTGCAGGGGAAATAATTTATTTTTAATCAAACTAAACACAAAAATGTACATTTATTTCCAAAGTATTGAATGCAATATGTTCAATGGCTATGTAACACAGAATTTTCTATCCTAGTTTCACTGACTCCCAAGATGTATCACTTCTGTTAACACAACATACAGCTCTATGGCTGTGTCTAGTGGCAACATCGACTTGAGCCAGAGAGGAGAAAATCCAATTGTGGAGCACTGTGTCCTCATGCTTTTATTGCCAGCAGCACCGTTGACTAATTTACCTACTTTGCTGAAAATAAAAAGCCTATTGATTTATCCTCAACTTCTCTCTTCACATTATGTGCAAGTGACTTCACATGTTTATAATAGTATCCAGACAAATTATTCTCGACTTCTATTTTATTTCACTTGAGATTTGCCCTGGGGTGGTCTATGCAGTAACAGGGAATATGAAATGTGCTGTGTTAAAGGCCTGTCACTTGACATTACAAACAAAACCAGCTAAAATGCAATCCCATCTGTTCAACATGCTTCCAGCTAATCTATGGTGGTCTCTAAGGACTGTAATAATTTAGCCTAGTACACATTAAAAAGAAACATCACAGACCATCAACAACAAACTTGAAGCACTTCTGAATTCTCTGAAACTCAGTACCAAGCACGCTCACTTGTTTTAAAAGGAAGGCAGTTTTCCTATTTACAGTGCAAGCATATTTTGCTGGGATAGTAAAGCCAAAAGTTTTCACATCAAGCTCTAAAACCAAGTAAGTATACTTCAGCTTTTAACACCAAAGTCTGGTACATTAGCCACGCAGAGCGCAGAGGTATAAACTCAGCTCCAATGCCCTTGTCCACTGGAGTGCAAAAATTTACAGCATTAAAATATAGCTTGTAGTCAAGAAACAAAACCTAATAAAAACATTTCTAGGAAGGCTATGTATCAGCATTTCTCTTATTACAAGTATTTCTAAAACATGTCTTTATAGCATGTTAATGTGCAACACAGTAAACACTTAACTGAGCACATGATATTTATTCATATAAAATACACTGAATTTGTTAATACTATTTCTGTATTGCCCTGAGGAAGTGCAACAATAATTAACTTGAGGCGAGTATATGGGGAGTTGTGGGGCTTGTTTAGAGGTTCAGAGCTAGAGATGTGCCTTGCAACTTCAACACTGCAATATGAGTCCCAGGCTCTGAAAAAGCTCAAAAAGCTCCAGAGAAGCAGCCAACCACTGGATTAACAATCATAATGCAATGCCTGATACAGCAGCAGCCAGAAGTACAGGAACAGAAGGAAGTTAAGAGATGGGAAGATGTAGGAATATTGGCTACACATCATAGCAATATTGCTTCCCTAAAGATGAACAATGAGCAGAATCAATGGAGTATAAATGTACACACATTTTGCACTTTTGACTGTATTATCGAGTCACTTATTATTATAAATGCTGCTTGAAAAAGAATTATGCATCTCAGGGAAAACTCTGTAAAACAAACTTTTAATCCCAGAAGGGCAGAGGCATGTGTGACAAGAACCATTTTGGGGTTGTCTGGTACAAATATTGAAAAATCAAATCAAAGCCATCAAAGCTTAACTAAGGAAAAAAAACAACAATGAAGTAGGCTGGGGAGACACAGAAGAATGGGATACTTTTACCATTTCTAATGAATTCCTTGCTATGAACAGTATTTCAGTAGCAAACAGAAGGCCTAACAGTGGCAATAGAGTTCAGTGTGAATGTGTAAGTCAAATTTCATCAGTGACTAAGGGTAACAGAAGTAAAACAAACATGGCTAATAGTAACTTTTCTCTTATGTTCTGTTCAAAGCAGGAAACTGCTGGTAATTTTCAATCTCTCTCTCAGTTGGCATGAGAAACAAGTTGCTTTACCCTGTCATTCTTATTAATGATAAGTAACATCCTACTGTTGCAGTAACCCTCAACTGCCATGGGGTCAGCTCACAGAGCAAAGTATTTCTTGTTGTTAGCAAAGGTGCCATGCCTTGCCTTCACTACATCCAAACATCTTCAGAGTTGCTCAAATATAAGGTAGTTAAATGCGTAGAAACAAGCACAGACGTGCTCAGTCTCTGCAGGGTAATACTCCCTGAACAAACAAAAATTAATGTTACATTGATACACCATTTTGAGAAACATGAATGGATGGTACTGAAGAAATATATAAAGTGAAATCTGAAAATGGAGTAACAGTAAACACATGGACAGATTTCAGGCAGTGATGATCAACTGGGATTTTATAGGATAGAACATACAATCATAGAATGGTTTGGGTTGGAAGGGGCTTTTAAAGGTCATCTAGTCCAACCCCCCCTGCAATAAGAAGTGACATCTTCAACCAGATCAGGTTGGTCAGAGCTCCGTCCAAACTGACCATGTTTCCAAGCATGGCAATTCTCCAACCTCTCTGGGCAACCTGTGGTACTGTTCCATCACCCTCAGCATAACATGTAGGTTACTGATCAACATTGCTTCTTTGAAATACATGAAAATCTTTCAGTATGTAACTCGGGTAAAAATGGTAATTGTAAGACAATCTTTTCTCCCAGTGAAAATAAGGCTTGTGACTGTGCTTGAGGAATACCACAGAGAGAACTGAGCAGCTGGTCTGTTAGCACTCATCCTACTCTCCTCTCCCCCTAACATGTATATAAGTGTGAGGGGGGAAAAAAGTCAATTGTGTTTAATTTAAATTAATTTCCAAAAGCTTAAGACTTTTCAACCACGAGTTTCCAACAAGCTTAAACCTTCTTGTGACTGGGCAGCTTATGGGCAGCCTAGTATTGAACCACAAATTGGTGTTTCAGAAAGGGTGCCAACAGTCACTATGCCATCAGTTTATTTAACTTCAGCAAAGAACAGCAGCATGAGCAAGAGAGAGATCCTTGCAGCATTCACAGACAATTGTTAAAAAATCCATCTTGGATTTATGGAAGCAAGAAACTTTCAGCTGCTCTGAAGGGAAGACAGAGAGAGTATGGGGACAAACCCTCCTACCCTGCAAGAATGCTTGACCAGACAGTAAGATGCTATGGGACAAATGAGGAGGTTGAGGAAGTACAGGGAGGGATAAGTTTTACTGGTAATGGCTGTAGGTTAAAACAAACACAGGAGTTCATACATGCTACTTGTCTGATTACATTAGCTGCTTCCCCATTAATCTCCTGCAAAAACCTGACCTTCTCATCACCAAGAGCTCTCTTTCAGACAAACTCCTTTTATCAACCAGAGGCACTTCAAACCCAAATACCGGTTATGTAGAGAGTCGTCAGAGTTTGCTCCTGTGAAATACTCTTAGAAAACCTGAAGGAGTATTCCTGTAGGTTAATGTTATGAGTTTTCCAGTTATTTGGAAGTATAATTTATATCCAACATTATTAACTCAACATATGACTGTATTATCAGTATAAGCTAATTTACCCAGTATCAAGAAGTTCAACAAATGCCCAGACGGTCCCTATCCATGAGATCTGCCAATGTAGCAATAGTCTGAATTGTTTTTCTTGAAGTGGGTAAAGGGAGAAGCTTCAAGTCAGACCAGATGTTTCTTCCACACACAAATATACAGTGGTGTCTCTCTTTATAGCCAGCAGATTGCCCCAGGCAAGTTACATGCAAAGGATTTCAAATGCCAGCAATGCTTCTTGCACTGTAAAGTGGAGAAGCTGCAGAATATATTTAATCTGTTTTCCAAAGTATTCCAGGCACACTTGTGAAAGAACACACTCCAGCACTTACTGTGTCAATTCACCAGTTTTAACATTAGTACTGTGCTGCACTTATAGTAGAAAGGAAAAAAAAAAAAATAAGGAAAAAGGAAAAAAGAGAGACCAGAGAAGGTAGCAGCAGTAAAACCTAGTAGTGAATAAAAGGGGAGAGGAAATGGGGGCCATGCCCTCTAAATAACCTCTGGGCCTTTCATCGTTCTCTTTTTGGATTTTCTATGCTCGTTTGTTTCAATAGCAAACAACCTTAATATCTGCAGTTACTGCAACCCCTTGGAGGAGGAACAGTCACCTGCAGGCAGGAGACAGTAATTTGCAGACAACACTTGGCTATTCACAGAATTTACTGCCCACAATTTGCACCTCGGCAAAGCAGAGTCAGCCGTAACACACAGGCAAGGAACAGCCACCCTGGTTTTCCCAACATCTAGCCACTGATGAGGTGTCAAAGGAGCCTCCCCCTTGGTCCCACCCCGAGGACACTTTCCCCTGACATTTCATTACATTGTAAACTGCCAGCCTGGAGTCACCATCACAAAAATGGGTGCCTCATGATGCATCAGGAGCCACCCAAGGCCAGAGGGTCTAGGAAGTTACCTGGGGCACCCCAGTACATCCTCAGCCCCAGGACACTGGGGCTTCAGGTTGTGCCCTGTCCCATCCCCATCTCAGCCAAGTCCACTCACTGCCCACGCCTTTTGGACATCACACAGTAATAGAAATACTATACTGTAGAAAAAATGGATATATACACACATATATACACACAGACATACACACGATACATATATTTCTGCTACTTCTCTCCACTATTACTCTGAAATTACTATGCCTGTCCAGACCTGAGACAAGCAAAACCCTTCCACATACACCGTTACATTTGCTATACATAAGACTGTCCCATGTTCAAATGTTCAGAGTCCCGTGGCTCAGCAGTGAGAGCATTAGGGGTTTTATCCCACACCATAGCAACAATCATAGAATAGGATCCTTAAACACACAACACCAAAAAAGTGATAATGAAAAAGTCTGACACCATGTGTACTAGACAAAATCTAAGGTTAGTCTTTCAGGGTCAGGAAAATTCAGTTATTCAATTTATTTTGAGTCTGATACAAAAAGACAGTTGCCAACACTTCCTTTAAAAAAAACCACAACAAAACCAAAGATTTTAAACCTGAAATAATTAAATTCTCCCTTATGACAGATTAATCCTCTACACACTTACAAAACACAGTGACCTTCCACATTCTATTTTGCACATATGCAAGAGAAAAAACCACTAAAAATCAACTAAGAAAACCCATCAACCCACAAAGATTCCACAGTTCAAGTAGCAGTATCACAGGGTAACATATCTCCTTACTTGCACATTTCATATTCAAGAAGAGTGGGGGGGAAGGAGGGAAGAGAGAAAGAAGAAAAAAAAGGAAAAAATCACCTCCAACAGCTGTCACAATTTCACCCATACACAGATCAGGAAACAGTGTCTCTGTGTGGTAGGTGCTAGGCAAAATTTACTTATCAGTGGTAATCCACGCTATGCATTCACACACATATGCATACTTGAACACACACTCTCTTAAGAATTTTAAATCTTGCCAGCTCTTAACAGTGCTCCTTTAAGTATCTGAAACGCCTGATTAACCCTGCTTAATAAAATATTTTTAATCTACCGTGAATCTTGCAGATAACTCATAACAGTTAACAGTAATCAACTCAGAAAAGATTAACCCTTCTTGCTCCCCCACCAGCCTCACACTGCAGACCTCAATTTAAGAGTTCTCTTTCACGACAGCCCTAGCAGACAGCTTAGGCAGCATTAAGCAGCAGTGATGAGCTTCTGATGTAGAAAACCAGATTAAATAATTGATACACATTTTAAAAAAATACTTTCTTTCCCCATTTTACAGTTTTCTCGATCAGTACTTGCTGGTTGTGATGGTACAGTTAATTAATCCAAAACCGCGGGAATGCCAATGATATAATACAAAAAATTGTGAAGGTTGCAGTTGCAGCTTAGAAGATCCTTTCTTTATACCATCTGTCACAAAAACAGAGGTAAGCTGTGTCACTATATTATTAACATCCAGGAAAGATTAACTTCTAATACTCCTACTATGCCATGTTTAAGGCTTCTGACTGCTGGATTTTCTATGTCAACAGTCTACAATTTCCTCTTAGGCTGTGATTTTTAATATTTTCCTGAAAGTAAATCTCATTTATCATGCGCTCATACAAAAGTCTCACCTATAACTAAAACAAAAAAGCGCCTTTCAAGACCTTTTATTTACTGAGGGAAGCTCACAACTAGTCACAAAAGCTTCAAAACCAGCAAGAGCTGCTCTGGCTATCCACAGAAAAAGCAAAACTATGTACACTACCCAAAACCTTTTTTATCACTAGTGTCGTTTTTCAATTGTACTTCTTAATCTTCAGTGTCCTTTAATGGTGCGTGTAGGTAGCAGGCATATGTTTCTAGGCAATTTCCAAGCTGCCTCACATGTGGATCCTATCCCTTACCTCCATCAGCAGAGCTCGGGTTTACTATTTAAGCAGCATAATCGAGGGAAACTTAATATTATGTTATCAAGTGACTTGCACTCCCTATCAACCAGATCACAAAACAACAGTAGTGCAACCCTGATGGGCTGGCCCCTCAGCTAGCTGAAAGCAGAGGAGTGGAGGGTAAATCCCCAGAAAGATTGCTGCAGGCAGAAGTGATGCAAGCCTCAGGCTGCACAGAGCAGCAACACCTCCTCCAGCCTAGCACATTTGGCCTCTGCTGTTCTGTAGAAATAAAGACTATTACAATTTTTTAAAGGCACAGGTTACACAAAGGTTTGTGCTGTTTATATTTAACTAAGCCTAGCAGCATTCAAAGCTTGCCGAACCTCCCTGATGGTCTGGAGAAAGTCTGACTCCTTGAAGCAGCCTTAGATGAAATTTTAAGGGGCACTACAAGCAGAGCAAGGTAGCACAAACAACATTTTATCAGCAGTGTTTACACCCTTCACCTCACTGAAGCACAAAATCTTGGCAAAGAGATCCAGTTGGGCAACAGGGAAAGGAGCAATGCTAGGTCCACCACAAACTTAAAGATGTTGAAGATGTTAAGTGCTGCAGTAAGGACTCCTTTGTTCTGGTTTACGCGCAGCCTTTCACATAACTTATTAAAATGTCTCTGCATCATAGTGTAAACATACTTTGGTGGAGGCATTGAGTTACTTTGACAAACCTGTTTTTCACTGAGAACATCATGAATCGGTTGAGTGATGAATAGCTGATCAGAAACTGGAGCTCTACGGGAATTAGCACAGTCACTCACCAAAACAAATGCCACAGTAGAACAACTTGGGCTTTTCAGACCTACAGTAATAGCTCGCATTTTGAAGTTTGCATCTGAACTGATGGTCTAACTTCTCAGCACTCAGAAAACATGCAGCTCCCATTAATTTTCAAGAGAGAAACAGATGCTTACTATATGGAGAAAATAATCAGAGAAAATCCAGCACTTAAAATACAGTGCCTGAATGCAAGTCTAGATGATCTGGCACCTCACGAGCACGACCTGAATTAACCATTTCTCAAAATCTCATCATAAGCCAATGTCTGTATCTCCACAACATAAAAACATATGGTAAATACAGAGAGCTAAAATAAAGCATTTAAGTTTCTATCTCCAAGCTAAGCAATTTCTACTGACAGTGTAAATATGTGGATGATCTGCTATGTCTCCAAAATTTACTACTGAACATTTAACACACAGTAGTAAAAACACTAAAACTAAGCATTTTCCCCAAGCTAATCTGCAGTCACTGATGTCACTTTCTAAGCGGCAATACA
The DNA here is from genome assembly GCF_000747805.2 of Chaetura pelagica. Taxonomy (NCBI): domain Eukaryota; kingdom Metazoa; phylum Chordata; class Aves; order Apodiformes; family Apodidae; genus Chaetura; species Chaetura pelagica. The sequence goes on from NW_009954241.1 coordinate 2,142,867, forward strand.
GAAACAGGCAAAACTGAAACTGAAAATAAAGACACTTTGCTGCCTTTCAGATTAGTAGATACATGATTCCTTGTGAATTTTTACTCAAAGTCATTCTCACGAGGTGGTGGCAACAGCCCCTTTGAAATCGGCTCAGCACAATGCAAGCAGGAACTAAGCAAACTTCTTCAAACAGCTCTGCCAACACCATTCAGTTTCAAGCTGCAAAACTCCTGCTGTTTCAAACTGTGAGCAGACTGTTGATTACACTAGGTTGTAGGGCAGGTTTTTGAAACGTGGACAGGGCAGAAGAATGAGAATGAAACCTCTTCACTAATCGTCTGAAAGATTTCTCACCACACTAAAGGAAAAGCACACTTTGCCATCTATTCATTCTCTTGTCCCCGTTAAAGATCTATTGCAATATGCTACACATACGCTCTGCTCAGCATGTACAACTTATGCAAGCGTTACTGGACATGCTACTATCCTGAAAGAGAAACGGGAGACAGTACAATGCAAAGCAGAGGAAATGTGCTCAGTCAAAAGAGCCAGAGTGCTAAAACGCAGCACTGATGCACGTTTAATCAGGCTCCTTCTTCCCAGCTATAGCTGTACACTGGAGAAGACATGGAGCAGTGGAGGAAAGGGAACAAAAGCATCAACAGGCATTTTTCATCCTGATTTTTATGAGGAAGCCAGAGGAACCAAACTTTTATAAGCTTCTGTGGAACCCCGACAGAGGAGACACCCTTGGGTGCCCCTTGCAGGGGCAAGGGAAGAGAAAGGGCTACCATACCAGGCAGCAGCCAGGTCAGCACACACCTCGCTCCACACACACCCCAGCACATGCGTATTGTCAGGTGCAAGCCATGGGAAAACAGTAGGTTTGTGAACAACATGGGATCTGCAGAAAGCTACCCTCTGTTCCCATATAGTTGGTTTATTAATTTGAGCAGAGAAGCCTCTGCTGCCTAATCAAGTGCAGCCCCCTTGTCGTCTTGTAGCATCACAGCTGTGAGTCTCCTAATTGCGTCGTTGGTACACAGGAGGTATGAAATCTTCATGAAAAGGCTTCACTGGTTGGTCAATAAACGTGGACATTAGGGTCTTTCCTAAGGGAATGGCGACTACAGAAATCAGCTGTTCAGAATATATTTCAGCCCATATGGTGGAAGTGATGAATGCACTTTGGAAAGCAAGGATGATAGAAATAACAACTGCAGAAAAGCACACATCATATTAAACAAATAACAGGTGGTGACTAACAATGCATTTTTAATGAGCATCTCTTTATGAATACACATAATGCAAAGTGGTTTCCACTGCTTTGTAACCCACCACTCCTCATTATAGTTTAAAAATATCCCAGTTCTAGAGAGCTAAATGTGTAAACTCTTTACTTTCTCTTTGGACATCCCACAGATTTTATATATTTTATTTTTTTTTTAATTTTTAAAGACTTAGCACCCAAACAATACGGACTAAAATGCAGAACTCTTACTACTCACATATGCTTTAATTAATACCTACATTTTTCACTAGGTAAATTTGTAATTAAATATTAAAAAATACTTTGATGTGTGTTTTCAATGCATCTGCCTCATCAAATGTGTTATTCTTCACATGTATACAATTAACCAAAGAAGAGGACAGTCCAGTGGTTAAGAGTAGACAGTGTTTGAATTCCAGGGTCCAGACAGGGATGAAACACAGATCCACAGCAGTTCTTCAAAGTGAATTACTGCACACTCAAGCTCTTCCCATACCAGTCTGCATTAAATCCAGCAGACAATAATGAGACACTACTCCACAGCAGGAGGTGCTCCTAATACCACAGGTTATTAAAACATTAGAAGAACAATTTCACCAGGGCTACTTGTCCCAACTGAAACAAAATAGAGACATTATTGTAGAGAACAGTTACCTAAGATACTTAGAAATCAAGACTGGTTTATTGGACTGTTTCTGCAATGGAAGAAGTCTCAGAAAGAAATCTTAAGGTAGTTAATATAGTCAGGAAATTATACTTTCTGCTATCAGAGCTACAGTGCAATGAAGTATGTTAAATTAAACCTGTACCCTGATCTGTCTCAGCAGAGGAGTCGTATTACCTCAAGGACTGCAGCAACAGTTTAAGTGGTTACTCAAGTTTGAATCTTCTTGCATGAAGGACAGTGTTAGAGAACATGAAAATAAATGTATTCCTTCTCTCTCAAGTACTGCTGTCTTGTTAATCTTAAAGATGACATAGTCCTTGTATATCAGTCACCACTTTAAAACCCTGATTCATACAGAGGGATTTATGAGCACATAGCAGGTTATTACTTCAGCAGGTTGCTTATTTCTACAGAGCATAATACTTGTAATTCTTCCCTGCTTTCCCCCTCGAGGGCACACAGCATATGTCTTGGGAACTGGAACAGACTTGCTCTGAATATCAAAGAAAAATTAATGACTTGTCATTAAAAAAGGTGAGAGGTGGTAGTTAAACTCTACCCTCTCCTATTTAGTTCCTTTCAAGGACAATAATTTTTTAAAATGTAGGGGTTTTTCTTTATTTAATAATTGTTTCAATGATATGCTAAACAAAAACACACCAAAAATGCTTGTCTCTGCAAACATAAATAATTTTAGGTTGCTACTTTTTTAATATTGTATTACATTAGTCAGTCTCGTTGTTCTGATAAGCACAAACTTTGATGACTTCCCAAGTACCAGGAAAGCAGTTCACTCCACTCAATTTTTCTTTGATACAGCAGCAACGTGTGCCAAAGATCTGAAACTCACAAGGTCTGCATTACATGGAGCAGATGATGATTAAACAAACTGGGAGTGCTTAAACTGACACAAAAAATACTCCCTCTCCCCCCATCCTCACAATAGTACTAAGTGCAGTGACGGGATCTCAGTTAATCTTAAGAGCCAAATTCTCCTTTTTTTTGAATAAACAGCTTCCCTGAGGCCTTGAGATTTGCATCACAGAGTACTAAAATCTTTCAAATCCTTTCCTATTTTAAGACTAGCAGGAGTCGTCAAGAATACCCTTGTAGGAGACTTTTCAGAGAACCCAGCAAAAAAAACACTGCACTGTAATTCCAGCCGGGCATTTGAACACTTCTTTGCATACACAGAGTAATTAAATGACGTCTTACGCTAGCCAGCTAGATACTCAAGGTATATATTAAAATACACTAGCATTATAAGTCTCAGAGTTTACGTGGGAATGGAGTACAGGTAGTCAACTGCTCCCCATCATTGGCACCAGCAGACAGAGAAGATAGGCAGGGAAACAACTGTAAGGTCACAGCATATACCTGAACTTACTCTTACTTTGTGGGAAATGCAAAAAAGAAACAACAACAACAAAAAAAACCAAAACCCCAAACCCAGAACAAAATGCAATTAAACTTAAGAGTTAAAAAAAAGTAGCTTCTGACACACATTTTTGATACAAGGAGTTTGGGTTTGTTTTGCGTTTTTTTTAAATATGGCTTCATTTTGGGATTGTCCTGATTTGAGAGTCCCCTGATACAGAAAGCAAAATAAACCAGAAGCTTGGGTTTTAGCATTTTTAGCAATACAGCTTGTGTTTTAAGCATCATTCTGCAGCTTTTAGCTAATTAAAAAAAATTACTCTTCACTACTAACTTTCCTGACTTACAAAAGACTTAGACAAATTAAAATCAATGCAGTCTGATGGAAGAGACTTGCATAAGAATCAGTGAGATCAAGGCGGACTGTTTTGTTGGTTTGTTTTTTTGGCTGTATGGGGGGGGGGGCCAATGTATTTCATGTTCAAGATTTTCCAAAATCTCAGGAGCCTAAGTTTGTTTGTTTACAAGTGTATTTCTACTTGTTTATAACCAAACTGAAAAGAAATTTCAAATTATCCATCTTTAAGATATGGGTGACAGGGTTGACTGCAAAGTTTGTGTGCTGGAACAGTAAAGCAGGTTCAGTTCAGATTGTTAGAAAAACAACTGCTTTTTACTCTGTCACACCAACTCAGCTTTCTCATCCAACTGCACCTCTCTTAATAGCAGGCTGGGCAGAGTGCTCAGAGCCTCCAAAACTAGGTGTTCTGCTGAGCTCAAGACTGAGAAAGGAAGTCAGGATGAGTCCTTCTGCAGATATTCAAACAGTTGACATAAACACTGCAAAATCTCTACATACTGATAAAGTGTGATAATACCTTGACACTGGTAAAAGCTGCAATATGCTGTTAGGGAGAAGAGCCAAAACAACCATCATCTGGCAGACAGCTCTAGTTTCACAACGTCCAAAGGTATCAAAGCAAAACTGCTTAAAGATCCCTCATGCAAGATGCAGCTGTGTCTTACAGAGACATCTTCAAAATAACAAATTATTCTAAATTTGAATCCCTCACTTGCATAGCATTTGGACCCAGCAATTTATAAAGAGAAAGAGCTAAGTGAAAAAGGGAGATCAAAATCACCTTTCCGATCAAGATTTTGGCTCAGGCTACAAAGGAAATGCATACTGGAAGAAATGCAGGACAGCTCAATCAAGTTTGAGAATTAAAACAGAGCACTCTGGTTTAGTTTCTTCTGCATGACTGGAAGCTAGGAGCTAGAATAAGTGCCAGAGCACTGAAGTGTAAGCAAGGCTTCTAATAATGGCAGCTTTTGTGGTCCTCTACTACAGGCTCATTCCTTCTGCATGTTAAAATTGTAAAGATGCAGACACGTGCTGTTCAGATAAGCATTTGCCACGAACCTTGAAAACAAAGTCTTCAACACTGACACATAGCTTTTCCACATTCAGGAAAAAACAGAACACCCAGGGTGGAGTTTTTTTCCTTTTTGAAAAATCAAAATTGAATAAGTGACCTTAAGACACTTATTACATTAAAAGGCAACTCCTTGTAGTTAATTTGTAGTTCTGCTTTGAAGTAACTACACAGTCTTGAGAGAATTCAAGTAACTCAGACAACTAGTCAAATTAGAAGGGCTTGGGGTATTTTGTTTGTTGGTTTCTTTGGTTGTTTGGGGTTTTTTTTAACAAAAAGTGAAACGTGCTTTACTTTTAAGGTAACTACTATTCTCAGGACTGATTCTGTTTCTTTGGAACCTGCATAATGAGAAATTAGCCTTTTAACATACATAGTAATTCTGCATTTAATATCAAAACTTTAAAAGAAATTCACCTCCTTCCAGTTTCCAGTAGTAAATAGTTATGCCTCCCGTGGGACTCCAGCCACCTAACTTTACTGTAACACATCTGCTCCGAAATAAACCAGGCATTAACCTCAGTACCACCCTCTCCTTTCCTTCTAACACACTGCATGCCAAAGTCTTTCAGCAATACTAATTCAATCCTCTACTCCCTTACAAATACCTTTCCAGTGGATGGGATGTGACTTACAGACGGGATCACGATTAAAAAAAAAAAAAAAGTCTCTTTAAAGTGCCACACGGAACTTGCTTTCTTGTTTTGCTTCTCAACCTTACAGCAAACAAGTCAGATATTTTTTAAATTTTGAAAATGAATTTTTTTAACACCATGTAAACAAAGGTGACTTTTTGTTGAGGAAACACCCCACCTGATGTTCAGAAGTCCTAAAAATATTAATAATCCACTAAATCATAACTTTCACAGGACAGGAAGATATTTAAATGGAGTTCATACAATATTTCTCCTTTGTGCAAAGACCACAAGTCTCTCCTACCATGCCCCAAAGGAGCAGATGTCTATCACTGTCATCTTGATCACCTGATGGGTGCTAAAGATGTCATTGTAGGTCTAAAAAACAAATTAAATAAACATCTAGACACTTTTAATAATGCCAATTATGAAAAAGAACAGACAGTGACAGCTCCACAGGGACCATTTCAGTCTACTGAGCAGATTTTTATTAAGGCACTTTTACTGGCCATATGAGGACCCAGCAGAATTTAAACTCCCCTTCAGCTTTATCTCTTAATCATAATGGGCAATAAGAGAGGCACCAGCTCACACACAACTCATACTCAAGCAGTACTTTCAAACAGCTGTAAAGAAGTCATTCTGCTTAAAGTACAGTGCACATACACTTTAAATTGCTGCTTTATTTGCTCTTTAGAGTCTGCTTTTTCTTAAATGCTTCCTTTTAAAAACCTACATATTTGTAAATGGGAGATGTATGCATGCATCAGTGAATGACAGCATTTCAATTTCTGTGTGTTCAGGAGCAGGCGCCTCCCCTAATTTGTCCATACACCATATAAAGTAAGAAACACTCTTTCCTATGGATTGTCTTCAGCAAAGACACCAGCACACTAAAACTTCCTTCTGTCACCAGGTCTGTTGCCTTGTCAGGTCCAGAGATCATCTCAGAAGGATAAATCCCATCACCTTAACCAGGGTAGGTGGATTTCTTCCTATCCATTCAAACTTCACACCCATTTCTTGGCCCAAAAGCATTCACATTTGCCATAAGTACGAGAGGTCAACACAAGCTCAAGCAGACCTGTACAATGCAAACCACATTTTGTTTTCAGAAGTAAATACAACTTTGCAACTGGATACAACACTTTATCCAAGATCTCCCACACGTTTCTGAAACTGGTAATTACACCTTCAAAAGGACAGATAAAGCACTACCTTAACGGAAATCCCAAATATTCATCTCACATGAAAACCTACTGTGGAAGTATTACTTAAGTCATTTTTTAAAAGTGTATGAAAAGGTGAGAGTTTGCTACAGACCCTTGTAACAAAAGCTAATTACGAAGCTATTTGGAGCGAAAAGCCTAGATCAGTTAGAGGCAGAAAAAGATACCTTTGCTCACTCACAGATGTCACTGGAACTGACAGGAACAAGCCCTGGCACCAAAACTTAATCCAGTCAGAGCTGTGTAAGAGCAAGACTGAACTGAATCCAGTGTGCCACAATGAAGCATGTGACAATATCCTCAGTGAAAACCACACTAGATTAAGCGGTATTTTCACAGACAGAACATGTACATACATTAAGAAAATAAATCATCTTCATTTGCTACCTGCCATGAAAAAGCAGATATTATTTGCTTTGGCAACTGCTATGCAATTAGGAGTTCAGTTTTGCTATCATAGTTCATACATTTGTAGAATTCATCTTGTGTCTTTGACTTTTTAAGGAAAACTACTAAATGACATGGAATCCATTACAGAAACACAAGCAACAAAGCAATCTAACTTTCATTTTTTACCTTTAAGCAAAAATAAAACTCGAAGCTATTTTCAGCTACAAGTGGCATGCAGGCTATTCTCTAACTTACCCAAAATTGGTAGGCTCTACAAAACTCAGTTCCCTCCTTCAGTTTTAGCTGACAAAAATGGGACCTCTGCCTGAAATCCACACAGCAGGACTGAACACAGCTGTCTGGTTAGACTGTCTGAACAGTGACTTATGCCTTAAATCTAATATCCAAAAATGTATAAGTAGTAGAGGACTGAAACACTGAATTACCCTGTGGTTTTAGCATTGGTAATCACAGCAATAATCTAGATTAACATTAGGCCTTGGCTTTCATTAAGAAAAGCCACACACACTCACATTACCCTTTTTTAAACCATATAAACAGACACAGAGGATGCCTTCTGTAATTCAGACATTCTCAAGAATTGTTTTCAATTAACATGTCAGAGGCTAAGTAAATACTGCTGTGTGGGAGCCAAACAGCTATTCCATACTGTAAATGTTTTACAGGTCACCTCCACTTTCCTCTGTATTTTAAGGACACTGCTCCTCTCTTTTCTTGGCTCAGTTATTTCATTTGTCTGCACAATGAATTCACACCCCTCTAGCTTATTAAGCAAAACAAAGACAAGACTACACAGACACATGCCAGCCTGTTCTACCCTGTCCCATATTCTAGCTCAAGGAAACTACAGACAATAAAATAGTTTAAAAGCCAACCTGTTCTCTTCCATCTGTTTGAGGTCACTATTTCATTCTGTATGAAAATGAATGTTAAGCCTGAGGGAGGAAAATTTTCTCTTTAAGCTCAGTCCTCCATTAAACTTCTAGATATAATTCAATCTATCAGCTGAAATGCATCCTAGAATGCAGCCAGTAATCTCAATCAGATGTTCTGATAGTATGCTACTAGCCACCTGAAATGGTTCTCACCAACCTGGGAACACTCTTCAAACTGACCTCTGCACAAATTTATTTCAACTCTGGGGCAGAAATGTTGGTTTTGTCTAGTTCTTCTGGAAACCAACAAGACAATTCTCACTAAAAAGCAACAGACTGGCTGGTAGTGATGACTCAACTGACTCTGCCTCTTTCTCATCTGAATACTTGGTAACAGGACATACAGAAAGCGATCATGATCTTTGTCATTCTTATGTTTGTTCCACCTGCAGCAAAGCAGTACCACTACTTTCAGCTGAAGGACTAAACTGGAAACTAACTTAACTGGTTCAGCACTTCACAAAATACCTATGTCAAGGCTGGTCATTGCTCTGCAATATTGCCACTGCAATAACTGAACATCTTCCCTAAACTAGTCTCATGATTGCTACTACAGAACAGAAAACCTAACTCAAAACCGTGTTGTGAGTGCAGAACTAAGCAGTCTTCATTAAGCTAAGCACAGCATAAATACATATAGACTGTCTGTGCCTGTAGCAAGTTTAAACTAACTGGAGTGAAGAAGTGAAAACAAATGCGGAGCTGAATCTCCCGAGTCCTAGCTCACTGGCCTTACTGAACGACAGAGCATCTCTGCAATAGTAACTTAGTACTAACTTATTTGTCCTACTAACTTATTAATCATAGACTTGTGAAAAATACCGAGACACAAAGAGGCTCAGCAGCTGCTCACTCTTTTTCCTTTGTTTATCTGTAACTTAAGGGCACAAGAATATGCAAGCTACCTTTGGTAGATACAACAATACAACTGTCAGTGCAGAAACAACTCAGTAGACTATGTGTATATATCCCACTCAACTTTACAGAAAAGGGAGAGAACATACACTTAAGAGTGCATGAGATTAGCAAAATATTTGAATTAGAAGGAGCTTATCTATGGAAGTTTCTGGTATCTTGCTCTTGAGAAAGCCAACATTCTTGGTTAATAATCTTGGAATTTAAAGCTCAAGATGAGGAACCAGTCCTCCTAAGCCCACTTGATAAATTAAGACTTCTAGGGAATAGGAATCAAAGGAAAGCAGTCACCCAGGCATACTGTAGCCTAGCACACCAAATGGACAAGGCTAGCAAAAAAAGTTTATTTTTATCTAACTCAGCAGGCCATTGAGGTTACAAACTCTCCACCTCAGATCAGAGAAATGCTTTTTGGCTTCAGTGTGTGCAAGTTTACCTATATTTTCAGAATTTTGGTGTTTTGGTGCTAGGGACTGGATTACAAGTGCACT
>NW_009954241.1:2152253-2158472 GCF_000747805.2 Chaetura pelagica
AAACTTTATTTATAGCTTGAGTACAGTCGCCAGTTCATAACTTGTGCACAAATCTGGAGCTCCAAGTTTGAACTTCTTTTGCAGTCCAGTCAAGGGCTCTAAACCTGACTCAACACTTCAACTAGAGAAGCGGGATTTGTTTATTGATCTGGAAGCTACTGGTACTACAAGACATTTCACTGACCCACTGAGAGAACCTGCTCTTGCCCCAGTCTGAAGACAAAATGGTCTCTCTTTTGTGGAGGTTAAATACACAGCACTATAGCAGCTCCAGCGCCAAGCCACTCACAGCAGCAGCCAAACTCACAGGCACCTATCTCCTTTTAACTCACCTGATAAAAACCTTGCTACTTGTACTTCTTTTACATAAATACAGAGCAGTGAAGAAAAGGGAGAGGGATACAGGTCTGAATAAAGAGGCCTTAAAAGTAAGAAATCCTTGTTCAACATTATCTCTGAGCCCAGCTAATTGACTTTAGTTGGGAGGGTAGGATTTGCAGTCTCTAAAAATTCAGTGAATGGTTTTATCCTTACTTCCCCACACCCCCACTTTAATGTAAATGCTAAGTGTTATGAGTTTCCTATTGAAGCTGCATGAGACACAAAATCACAACAGGATTCAGAACTGTCAGCATGGTAATTTTATCTTTTTTTAATGAAGAGAGATTTCCAACCTATTTAGAAACATGAAACAATCTTCTAGGTATTTAGTGGCCACAACTGCAGGAAATACTGGCAACAAAAATAAAGCCATGACCACATTGCAGCGTTTCTCATCCACATACTCCAGATGTTGCTCTAATAAACATGCAGGGACTAGCCAAGGGATGATTAAAATCTTTTTTTTTCTTCTATCAACCTGAAGTCTTTCATCTAAGTGCTAAGAATTTTTACTTAAGAGTGCAGTATAAACTTTTGAAGTGACTACTTGCATTTTTGAAGGTCAGGAAACTAGATAACATCAACACAGATCTTTTCATAAATTTAGTTATTTATAAACTGGTATCAAAATGATTTTTAGTTCCTTATAAACAACCTAAACCTAAGGGCTGACACACGAGTGGAGAAAGGACAGCAGTCACTTCAAGCTCCCCCTGTTATTTTGCATTAATTAGGCTTTTTCCAAAACTCTTTAACTGTGAGCATGTTCTCCAAGTGTTGCAGACATGATGGCAGCTGCTCTCACATGGACACTTCAAGTACCAGCAACTACAGGATTTAAATATTGCCTAATGCATGACAAAGGACTATGCTAACACACCTCAGATTTTCTAGCTTCCTTTTTCCATCGTAAGTGACAGAACCTGCAACAATAGCTCTTGCACAGTTGTTGCACCATGAGTGTCTTTTTTTTTTCCCCAAACACTGCCAACAAACTCTGCCAGAAACAGGGATAGTGCCACACCACTATGAAGACAGTTTCCACGGCTGAGATTAATCAACATTTGAAAAAAGAAGCACAAGAACCTGGGGAATTAAGGCCATAACAATTCACTGTCAACGTGGGTCAAGAGTGCTTATTTCAAACATCATTCACTCTTGCAGTACTCACACCTGAGCCAGTTTAATTGGACCAGTAGATAAGCCTTCCTGGAGCTCACAACAGAAGCATTTCAAAGTGAAGGCAGAGCTCAGGAATAGTAGGATAATTTCATCGGCACTGCACTGGGTTTGCCACTGTCAGCTTTACGACCAACATTACCAACTGCTTCCAGCACAAGGCAGCAGACAACAGCTAGAGGTTAACCTGTTCCATACACACTGGATAGCTGTAGTATGGGGTAAAGACTTCACCCTTTGATCAGAATGCACAACACCTGCACCAGTGAGAAGTGGATGAACATCTCTTCTCCCATATACTCCATTCTCTATTGAACCCTGTAATCAAAATCCTCACTGCAGTTACAGGCAGTAACCTGTAATTCTCTGTACTAAACTACTCTCTACAAAACAATTTTGAATTCCAGTTTAAAGACAGCCAAGTGTTTGACTTCTGTCAGAGCAAGAGACAAAACTCACACTATGAGCAATGAACACATTCTGCCATGCTCAGCCCTTTTCAAAGATAGAACAATTCCAGAAGTTTTATGACCAGCAAAGTTCTGCAGTAAAACAGTGCTGTAACATTCACTAAATGCAGTTAAAACATTCTCTTGAATACTTACAAAACCTCAGAGCAAGATGAGTAATATCAAGAGTGGCCTCTCAAGGCAATAAAAGAGCTGCAAAGATGCAGCTGCTCAGAGAATGGAAATGAGAATGGAGAGATGCTACCTGCTACCACCAGTAATATTACATACCCAACTAAAAAAAAAAAAAACAAAACACCAAAACCTCAATTTTGCAAGTCCTCACACCATGTTTTTCCTAGCAGTAATCAGCAATCCAGTTTCACACAGCTGAAAGTTGCGAGAAGGCAATTCTTCAGAAAGTTGTTAATGAACAAACTCAGTTAGCAAACTTTAAAAAATGAGATATTACTTGAAAAGGAAAAAGGCTTCTCCACTACATTTATCCCTCCTAAGTTAACGCCTGCTGAAGCAAAGCAGAGATAGGAGCTGATCTTTATGGTTCAAATCAAAGCCAAATTCCACCAATAACCTGTTTTCTTAATAGTCATTCCTAGCCTCAGAGATCAGAAAAGCCCCAACTCTGCAGCAAATACCTGGATTCATGCTTCTGGATTAGACCTGTTCTTGTTTTCTGAATATTATCTTGTATTAATGAGAATTTTGCTTTAACAAACAGATCAGCTATACAAATACAGGAGAAATCTGATATTAGATACAAATATATTACATGATCTGAAATGTCAATTAGCTTCTGAATATCAAGAGTTATTTTTAGTAGCCACTTATGTCACCTTCTTCAGATACAGTTTACAGTAACATGAATTCATATCAGATTCTTGATTACTCCTGCCAAGTGCAAAGAGGGGCAAGTATTCTTCCATACCTACCTATATCCTTCAAGAAATCATGAGGTGGCATTCTCCTCATTCTAGGAGACCTGATCTACCAAATTCAGTTACTAAGTCATAAACTTGACTTGGGTTCATTAAGTGAAAGGGAATGTAAAATGTCAAGACCAACACTATTTTTAGAGCTTTTGTTTCCCTTGAGGAAACAACAAATTCGTGTCCCTATTGTTTGCCAGAAACTTCACACACACACTTCCCAGTCTTCAAACAAATGTGAGTGCACATTCAGTAAGACACTATTCTCACTTTAACTTGAGCTAATGTATTAATATTGCTTCATCAAACAATTCTCACAACTTCAACCTATTAAAAAAAAATCTCCAACATTCAGAAGAGGGCTATCGATATGTAATAAATTCCAAAGCACCTACATGGTTTCTTATATAATGTTATAAAAGCAAAAAAAAAATAATCTGATTTTAAGCTTTGTTGTAATTACATATTTTCAGGACAAAACACAAAGAATTATCAGATTTCAGCTGCTTTGTTTATATGTAGGATATACAGTCATCAGGCAGCAAGATCCATAATACTTAATTTCTGGACTACAACAGGAACACTACTGTTATACCTGCTACTGCAAGCCTGACCTACTGTTTCCCATTGAAAACTCAGAGTCTTAACCTATTTTAGTTGTTGCTAGCTTTATAGGATTATGATTACACAGCTCAACAGCTAAGTCAACAAGACACCAAGCAACATACCACATGATTCTGAATGACTTTTTTCCTGACTGATCTCTCTTCAGGTTCTCTTAAAGAAGCCAGATTATCAGCTCCAAGACAAAGAACTCATATGAATAAAAAGCTTTCAGGTTTCAACATCTGCAGGACCAGACTCTCAGACTCTTAATCTTGCGGGGATGAGGACCCAGGGAGAAACACTAGTCCTGTCCCTGTCCTTAAACATGGTCCTTTTTGCTTGTAGATTCCATATACTTTCACACTGTTCAGTGGGTAACAAAGAAACAAAAACTACCTTCAGACTTTAGTTATGACCAAGTGAAATTTCCTTGTAGAAATCACAAGTCTCAGGAATGACATCATGTTGCATCAGCATGTCCACTTCTCAACAATGAGACACAGGTCAGCCGTTTTCAGAAACACATGATACTCTCCTACATCTTCTCAAACCTGAGTTACATACTTCATTTCTGTAGCAGGCCTCTGGAACTTACAGGGATGAGTCATTCACCCCATCTGACTTTTTCACAAGTCCCTCTCCCTTTTAGGCTTCCCTAAGCAACTCCAGAAGCAGAGCTGCAGCAATAACATGGAATAGCAGTAAGCAAGTGCTGAAAGAGAATGGAGTCAAAAGGCACTACTGTAGTTAAGCATTACATCTCTTCTGTATTTTGAAGACAAACCCAATACACAGCCTCTTTTATATGTACAGGAAAGAAGAGGTGCCCAGGATAAGCATGCTGACATCAGCTCCTACTAATTTAGTTGTTTTGTCCATTATATGATTGAGACCCACATGCACAGAAGCATTTTAACAGTTGTCAGCTGTTTCAGCCTGGTTTATATTGCACAGCATTCAAACCTGGCAAAAGATGTGTTAAAGCAGAACAGCTAGCCTTCTCAGAAAGAAATCTAAATATACACAAGAGTTGTACACAGAAATTCTATTTAGAGTTACTGAATTCACTCCTATGGCTTTTCACCAGCATCCAACATGTATTTAAGCCTGCAAAAGTGCTCAGCTGTCATGACCTTGGTTTTAGGGGAGCACTATTACAGTAGAGAAGCACTGACAGGCAACTCAAGGATGTCGCTTAAGTGCCTTATTTGTGAGAATTCCCAGTCATTCTTACATTTAAGTCTCTTAGAGAAGGAGTACAGAACAAATAACTGCTTCAACATCTAAAAATAAGTACACAACATAACTCTAGCTTCAAGATAAGCACAAAATGTGCTTTTCCTAATCAACAGTACACCAATTTGAGGTTTGTATTCTAGCACTACAGACTATTTTCTGGCAGGCCTTTTAAAATAAGGTTACCCGTCTTAACCAAGTCTTATACCCGTAAACATTATTCCAATTTCAGCAAACCCCTTCACATACACACCCCATCAACCTATCACAAAAAAGCCTTTTTACTACATATACCTTCAAGTGCTATTACAGCCTTTGAGCACAATTTCTTCTTTAAAAAGAGGGCAGCAGGGAAGAAGCAGCCTCCAGCCATGAGGGACAGAGAAGGTAGGTACTGTGATTTCATAAGGAAAGCATGTCTGAAAGTACTTTTACACAAACACAATTTGCTCTCCATTTCCTGTAGCAAGCTTCCTTTTGAGCCATCAGCCCCTGCACCAGCTGAAACACAACAGCAGTCATCGCAGATCAATGAGCAGAGAGCAGAAATCTCACCTGATAGTAAGTCTTAATGTTTCTGACTAAGATGGTCAGGTTTTGAACCCGAAGATAGGTGTCATTATTTACATGTTTGTTGACACGTTGGTTGGTTGGTCGAGGATCTCTATTAAAAGAGGAAAAATACAAGTATTACTAGTTTATTCCATGCCAGGTCTTAGTATCTCAGTAACACACTATTAGGAAAATCCAAAAAAATTCACCCATTAAATTCACTGACATAATTATACAGGATACACATACATTAATGATAGAATAAGCTCAAAAACCCTTAGAAATTTATCCATTAAATGTGCTGAAAAAATTATACAGGATACATATACATTAAGTCATGACAGAATAAGCTCATTACCTCTGCACCTATGTATAACTTGGAAATCTTCCTGCGTGCCACAAAGTAACCTACTTTAGGTTGACCAACACAGCAATTGAGGGCAGCTTCCCTCCTTATTTATATTTCCCTGAAGCAAAGATCATATTTAGTTTGTGCACACCAGATCAAAGCAGTCTCTGATAGTAAGGGGTTTATCTTACTCAAATAAAGGGAAGACTAGAAAAGACTACCATGCTTTCCTTGGCTTTGGAGTTTTATGACAGAAGGAGGGTGATCAATTCAATCAATGAATATTGTGCAAATTTCAAAATTCAGATGTATTACACGCTGACATAAAGGAGAAAAGGAGCACTGCACTTTTATTATACCCATAGCATCTAACTAGATCTTTCTCATAGACCCACTGTGTCACAAAAAAAACAGTTCTAGTCGTTTCTAATTCTATTGGGCTTCAAGATATGAACAAAATAAACACAGGCAGAGATATAAGCAAAACAGAAAAAAAGTTGGTAAAAACATTTTAGGGAAA
>NW_009954241.1:2158575-2161160 GCF_000747805.2 Chaetura pelagica
TGAAGTTTTTGTTTCATTTTAAAGGAAGCAAATAAAAATTGTACCTGAAGCAATTTTATTTCTAACATAAAAAACAACACAGGAAAAAAACCTGCAAAAAAAAATAATCTTTATCTGCCAATATCAGAGATCAAAGTCTTGTGTTTCCCCTCTAATAAAAGACTCTTATCATCAAACTCCTACACAATCCAAACACCTGCCTCCAGGAGCTCTGCTTGGGCTGTTAATTAAGCTGTTCACAGCACTTCCAGGGCCAAATACTGAACTCAGGCGTCGACAAGGAAATAAAAGAGGAACTGATCCAGTATTCATTTTTAAAATATATCTGCCAAAGTTTACATATACATGTCAAAGAGATTTTTCTTTTTATTGTTTTCTCTTTTAAATGCACAACCATCCCAAAGCACCTCTCTAGTGAAAGCAGTGCTATGCTATGTGTTTAAATATGACAGAATAGGTATTCCAGAGATGAGAGAAAGCTACCTTTGCAGCAAACGTCAGACACAGTAGTTATGTACCAGAGTTCAAGCAAACTGCAGCACAGATGATCCAAACTGCCACTGACAAACTAGCAAGACTCTACACAGCCTTTACAGCAGCAAAGGGTTATGTATACTGATTGGAACTGTAATAAATCATTAAAAAAGAATGCAAAAAGAGGCAACTGTGACAAGCTTTTAAAGTAAAATCTGTAATAAATATTTCATTTTACTGAAGCTCAGATACAGGAGTGCAAAAGCCACACCCATACACAGCTTAACTGTATGAGTCTTCCAACAACACAGCAAGCTGGAGAAGTGTAAATGGCATCTGGACTTGAACTTGGAGAGTACCTTGCCTTCAGTACTCTCTGAGCAGCTGCTGGATCCTGAAGGAAGTTGGATGCTTAGCTTTTCTAAGCAAGGTCACAACAACAAACCAGGAAGCTAAAAGGGAAGAAACATACAATAAAGAGGAGCTAGCCAAACGTAAGAGTCAGCCTACAGTTCTCATTTCCACGTGGAAGTTCACATAGGCAGCACACTGCCATGACTGGGTCTGTGACCCAGGTCTATCACCAGGAAGACAAAGTTTTGACTGTATAGCAGAACTCCCAAACTCTTCCCAAAATGCACAAAACAAGGCAAATATCCACAAGACACACCCACCAGATACAGCAAAGGAGAGGCGATTTCTTCAACAGCTATAAGCAGTGTACCTGCAGGACTTGAATGAGGTTTTCAAAAGCACATAAACCACAACAATTCCTCCTTCCAACCCAAGACTTGCTCATCTTTTGGCACACTGGAGCTAGTCATCCGTTACAAGAACCAAGCCCTCAGAAGCAATTCTGGAGCTTTTATCCTATCATCTTCATTAAGGGTAATTGGTTGTCCCAAGAACCCTTAATGCCACTGACCTCTGGGTTCTCTTAACCTGGGGCCAAGTCACAGGACACAGTGTCACCCTGGCATTCTTGCCGCCTCCTCCTCCTCCTCCCGGATAGGGAAGTTAAAAGCTTTTCTGAAAACAGACTGTAACTCAGAAGAATGGCAGTTTGGACTTCTGAATTAGTTGCGTAACCAACTTCACCCAGCACCTCACCACACTTCAGCGAGGACCCTTTGTACAAGCTGTGAAAGGCCAGCACAGCCTACACTTCAAACTACCACAGAGCTTATTGTCTCCACAGGGAAAATGAAACAATTTATTCTCAACAAGGAACATGGCATTTCTTCATTTGTTACCATGTTTTTTTCTTAATCCTGGATCAGAGAATCTCAAGACCTGACTGCAGCTGCAGAACAGTAAGGATCCACAGAAAGTTGCTCTTGGAGGCAGTGGGAGGTTCCCAAAAAGACAAGCGTATTCTCTTCCATTTAGCAGGTAAGCTCAGCTTTAACCGGTTGAAGTGGCAAAACATATTTTGACCTAATCAACATTTCAAGGTGATCAAGGTACTCAAAACACTACAACCCAGCCTGCTCTACAGCCAGGAAAAGCAGGAAGGGGAAGCAGAGGCCTCAAGGAAAAAAAAAAGCACCTAAGTTACACAATAAGGGCAAATTCTCTGTGTAAAGATGCCTCTGCCTTAGAGAAAATAAAGCTGTTGGTACCACGCTCTGCACATTATAACACCTGTTTTGTTGGTGAAACTTATTTATGAAAAAATTTTCAGAAACAAACTCTTTCCAAGGATCAAACTGAAAATTAAAGAAATATTTTTCTTGCAACACTCACCAGGTAACCCAGAGAAATTCCTGTCTGAATGTATAAAACATTCTTCAACATAATCTCAATTAGATGCTTTTTGAGTCCTTTCATGTTTGGTCTTACACAAATACTATGAAAATTACAACTCTTTTTTAAAGAAAACACCTACTCCTAAAGTTCTTTAAATGACTGAGGTGGCATGACTGAGGTGTGATTAAGGGTGGTTCCTCCACAAACCAGTAAAATAAAAGAAACAGGCAAAATAAACAGAAGGGAAGTGTCAAACCTCACTAAACACTCAAACATTTTAAAAAAGCTCTCTGGTTTGTGCATCTTCGTGACTTTTACAGGAGCACAGAGGAAAGGAAGGACCAGGAGACAGAGTTCAGCAG
>NW_009954241.1:2161195-2165874 GCF_000747805.2 Chaetura pelagica
TCAGCAGGTGTGGGGCCAGCAGCACAAGTTCTTCAAGCCAACGATTAATAAGGTATCAAAATAATTTCCTTTTTAATATTCAAAACGACAATCCCATTCAAGAAATTTCTGACAGGTAATTCTGATGAGTAAGGGGGAAGCCCCCAAGACAGGCCCAAGCACTATGGGATGCCAGAGGGTTGGCTGTGCCTGGCGTGCTCAGCACCCTGCAGCACTTGGCTCTGCAGGAACTTGTTAACCCAAATACACCTCTCTTGGACCAGTCTAGCTCTCCCTTCCTCTAACACGAAGTGGGATGAAGCCAATAAAGACTTAAAGAGTTTTGAAACCGTCTGGAAAGAAGGGCAGAAAAATGCAGCTTTAAATTAAATGGATGTATAACTTCAATCTGTCAGTACTTGTTCTGCTTGCTACAAACCACAAGAAGCTGACACTCAATGTGGCTGTTCCTGTCACATGGTCTAAACTAAGAAAAACGGATTGACAGTACCACAAACCATGACTGAAGTGGAAAAAAAAATTATTGTGCATTTTTATTACGTGTTTAATACAAGTGGCTTGATCAGGTGTTTTCTTATTAAAACATCCAGCAAACAAGAATGTGTAACAGAAAAGCAGAGCCTATCATCAATTAGAACAAGTTGATATGAAAACGCTTATGTGCTTGTATGCGTGCATCTGTAAACCCCCACATCATTACCTCAAGTAAAACTTTCTGTAAGAAGTTAAGCAGGGTAAATATTTGCTTATGCTGGCAGGTATTATGCCACAGCTGCAACTGTAACACTGAAGGCAGCCTATGCAGTGTAGCCATGTGCTAGTTTCATGCCAGGGACACACAACCATCTGAAGAAAGTTATTTAAAATTTGTCCACAGAGAAGCTCATTAACCTGATGCATCTAAATCCACCAAAAACACAGAAGCTCAGGACACAGCAGTTCCACTTTGAAAATTAACAGACATTTTGTATGAAGAATATTTAGTTGGTAATTCAAGTCTGCAAAAATCAACATGTCCTTCATGCAGGATGATCAGGCTGGGGTGTACAGTTGGTCACAACACAGGAAAAGGAAACCACCCATTTACAGCAGTATAACTTGAAAAAACACTTGTTTTAAAATATAAGTAAGGAAATTAAATGCTTCTGTCTGCATCTTTCTATTGGGTTTACCTGATAAAGCAGCTAAGCACCACTACTGAGCACTAAGCAATGCCCATCTCTCTTTTAAAAAAAGAGAGATAGGGGATCATCAACAAGCAAAGGGATCACCAGCAGAGCTCAACAGCTGGTTATCTACCAGCTGCTGTGACCAGAATCTAAGCCGAGGACTGGTCCCCTTCTGCTGCCCTTGCACCATGGCTACATGTAGTGTCCCTGAGTAATCTGTATTTCATTCAGGGCTAACATTCCTGGAGGCAATTAATTTCTGAAGAGGATGGAGTGAAGGCACAGACCTATTTTCACATCCTATTATGCAGTCAGCAGGGACCTCACAGACAGGAAAAGCAATAGAAGCCATGTGTATGTATCTCTGGTGACACAGCTGCCATGCTGATATTAACCCACGACCTAAAAAACGTTAGCAACTAACAGCTGGAGTCTTCTCCACTCACACTAAATTGCCAGACAGTATTTGGGCAAAATTCAACCCATTACAACAGAAACTAGAGGCTGGCAGCCCACTTATGCCTCAAACAGCTAAAGCCTTTCACTCAGCAATCTTCACTTAACAGGTGTATCTGGATTTCTTCATAGATTCACCTGTCTTTTTGGCCATGGAGTAAACTTAATATCTGTCTAGCTGCAGGACAAAAATGTTTTATTTTTCATACAAAAATTCACAATAATTTGGCTTTTGAAATCTTCACCAAAAGAAACCTGTTGATCTGCAGCAAAGCACCGCATCCCACCTGGTGTTTAGATGCAAGCTCATGTGCCTGTGTTATTTGTGTTCCAGTAAGCAGGCAAGTAGGATACTTAACATAAAAAACTAAAAGCAAAGTAACACATCAGTGAGGAGAGAGCTATCCAAATCAGCACAGCCCTTTCACTCTTCTACTCCCTGCTCTGGGTGAGTTTGCATGCATGCATGCATGTGTGCTTTCAGGCAATCAACTCTATCACAGCACAGCATATCAAATTCTAGCAGACTTATCAAAGGCCCTCATTAATCCTGCTGTATTAATGAGAAATCTCAAGCCAAGCACTTGAAGTCAGCTTTAGGAACCAGGACTTTAAAGCAAGCAATTAAAAAAAACCATTTATTTTCCTATTTTGAAAGCTTTGTGGTGCAGAAACATGCATTGCAAGGCTTTCCTGATTTACAGGCAAGCCTTTTGAATTGCATTGCAATTTCTAAAGGTTAAGTCAGGAAAAAGAGAAGGTCACAGACAGCACCTCTGCTGAGAGTCATGCTGGGCTGGGATACGTAAATACAACTGTGATCCTTCCTAAGTTAAAAAAGTTTTGGGCTCTCGATACAAAGCTCTTAGTTTCAGGCTCCTTAGACACCATTAGAAGTACTGCCAAAGCTGCATAATAAAGGGAAAAAAAAGCCCTGTTTGTGAATAAAGGGGCAGTTTCCTACCCCCACCACTAATGCTTCCCCCACTTAGGCCTTCTGTGATATTGCTGGCAGAGGTATCTTCTGGAAGAAACAAACGTACTTTCTTGACTACTTAAGGCAAACAAACAAGCCAGGACACTTCTCACAAATGCATGATATCCAACAAAATGCCAACTCGTGTCACTGCACCCAGTCAGCCTATATGTTTATCTTATTGCAATAAGATGTTACGGTTCACTCCTTGTCCCCACAGCAATGTTAAGTTGCTCCATAGACTTTAACTCTTTTAAGCCTCCTTAGACATACTTCAATGGCCAGCTACAAAATATGTAAGTTTGCACACAACACCCACTAAAGCACTTCTAAAATACATGACTCAGTAATCCAAACCCACATAACTTCAGCCTATTTAAATACGAAATTCAAGAGTGACAAAGTATACTTTTGACATAAAAAGATTCTTCCACCTATTAGATAACAGACATCGTTTAGCCCATTAAACCTGCAGCAGACTCAACTGCTGTTGTTCCTTCAATAGTTTGGTCATCACCATACTAAACACAATTGTCATAAATAAAAATTCAATTTCCTGCATCTTGGAAAAGTACAAGTCTGGCTCTGAACACTCATACTCAAGGCTCTAATTTTCAAAAAGTTCTGGCTTTAAAGTGTAATAAATGCTGGAAATAATACTTCCTCTTCACATGAGGTTTCCATCCCAGCTAACATTTTATACCACTACTTTTTTATCCCCAAGAGGGCTGATCAATCAATCGTGATTCTGCTCCAAATCATGAATCTTCACCAGCTGCACTATTTAGGTTCCAGTTCAAAATTTCTGCTTTTAGTAACAGCAAACCAGAAGAAAATTTTATTACTTTTTCAGATGAAGCAGCCAGGTACCAGAAGATAACAAAAGTTAGGGAGACCTTCCAGTACCTGAAGGGGGCCTAGAGGAAAGCTGGGAAGGGACTTCTTCCAAGGGCATGTAGTGATAGGACAAAGGGTAATGAAAAGGGGAGATTTAGGTTAGACATTAAGGAGAAATTCTTCAGTGTAAGTGTAATGAGACACTGGAACAGGTTACCCAGGAAAGTTGTGGATGCCTCATCCCTGGAAGTGAAGTTCAAGGCCAGGCTGGATGGGGTTCTGAACAACCTAGTCATCCCTGCCCGTGCAGGGGAGGTTGGAACTAGTTGATCTTTTAAGGTCCCTTCCAACCCAAAACATTCTATGATTCTTGCCAACTTGAGTGGGTGGAGGATGGGCTATCAGATATTTTTTTTTAACTTACTTCTCAATAATCTCACTTAGGTATTCTAGTGTGTCTTCTTCATTTAGTGCTTGGACTTGGCCTAACATTTCAAATCACTGGTTGAGCTTCAGTTTATTTCATTCACTTGGAAGTGTGTAGTGCCAAAATTGAGGGATTTCCAAAGTCTCCTCCTCTGAAAGTCAAACACTTCTCCCTACAAACTCTTTACCAGGCACATCTCAAAATATTTAAAAGCAAATAAGGAGTTTATAGAAAGCAGTCAGGATCTGCGTGCAGCAAACCAGCAACAGGAAAGGATGTGGTTAAAAAAATGTACAAGTTCTATTAACGATGCAGTTCAACGTTAAGGTATTTTCAGTATTTGCTGGCTGACCCTCTTCATAAGTTTTCTCGAGACATATCCTTACAGTGCTGCCCAAAATATATATCACTGAAGTTTTATTTTTGCTCCATTATATATTTAATATCCAACTTCACATGAGAACATAGAGAACTGCATCTGAAATGTTCCCAGCAAAGCTTCATAGGAACAAGTGCTTTCGCTTCCTTAGCTGCATTGCCACGTATCTTCCTCTGAAGTACAGATGGGCAACTAAGAAAAAGTCAGTTCGGAAAGAAGAAACAAACAAACAAACAAAAAACCTCAACCAAAAAAAAGGCAAAAAAACACAGACGCCGCAAAACCAAACCAACCAACCAACAGAACGACTAGAAAAACGTTACAGCAGATTTTCAAGAACTGGACGAGTCTGCCGGGGTGCCCCCCCGTTGTTTGTGTTATTTTCCAACAGCCCCCCACGGAGCCGCGCGCAGCCGGTGCCCCGGGCGGCCCTTC
>NW_009954241.1:2167250-2169203 GCF_000747805.2 Chaetura pelagica
CGTGCGGGGCCGGGACCGCCCCGGGGACAAGGCGTGCGCGGGGTGTGCGGGGCACGGACCGCAACCCCTGACCGGTCTGGTGGCCACGAACGGGGATTCTTTTCCTGCGGGGGCATAATTTGTTGTATATTTAGTTTTAAAAATAATAAATAAAAATACGCCCGGTAATGGGCACGATTACTGCCTTGTCTATCGCAGCTCGTGCTTTTCAGGAAATACAAACTAGGCATGAAGTTGAACCACGCACAGTGTTGCATAGCGAGGTCGGGCTTGGCTAGGATTGCATTTGGCATCGCACGTTTGTTTTCACAGGTACAGCCTGTTATCTCCGGCATTTATCGGTGGTTGCATCAGTCTTTTCTTGGTGCACTTTACTGTTTCTTCTTTGATCGCGCTGAAATCGCAACGTGTGTTCTGGATCTTAGACAGTCAAGCAAACTGCATCTGCAATTCAGTGTGTTATCAACCGCTTCATCTGCAACCCAAGCGCTTGGAGCGGGAGCGGGGTGTGTGCGGTGCGTGGGTGTGTGCGGTGTGTGGGTGTGTGTGGGTGTGTGCGGTGCGTGGGTGTGTGCGGTGCGTGGGTGTGTGCGGTGCGTGGGTGTGTGTGTGTCTGGGCTGAGGGAGGGACATCTGCTGCTCGGCCTGAGGGACCCGCGCGGTTTGCAAACAATCAATTACTAAACCATAGGCACTGGTGCTCATTGCAGCGGCACGCTCGGCGCACTGAAGATCAGTTCTAATTACTTGCTTGATGAGGATGCTGATTTTAGGCAGCCCTGTACGTGTGAGGACCCTGCACTTTTTGGTAGCATCCGTCACCGGCACATTAACCAGGTCAGACTGCGTTTGCTCCTGGCAGATTCAGCAGCGCAGAAGGGGAGCCCTGGCAGCGGGTGACAGGGCTGCGCTGACCCCGGGTGCTTCTCCCTCCCTCGCCCGCCCGGCTGGGTCCCCGAGGGAAGGAAGGTCCCCGAGGGAAGGTCCCCGCCTGCCCCTCGCCCCGAGAGGCCACGCAGGGACCTCCCGGCAGCTGCACCAGCCCCTCGGGGAAAGCCTCTGCGTTCTCAGGAGCAGCCCAAGCCTCGGGCTTCGGATTTGCGTTTGGATGGATCCCATTACAACACCGGAATGGCCCAAAATCAGCTGGTGAGCACGCGTTTTAAAGCGTGGGATTTATTTTTGATCCTCAGACCTGCAGACCAGGAAACCTGACTCCCGGCTGCTGGAAGGCCCGGCCCTTTTACTGCTCCCAGTTTCTTGAGAGGAGGCACCAGGACGGTACAAATAGATAAATTAACCCTTTATTGTGTGAATCATGTAGCCCAAGCCTTACTGAACGTGGAAATGAGGAAAGTTTGCCAAGAAACCAGTTGCTGTAGTTGGAAGGAGAAACAGGCATGTTTGTGAGCGTGACAGCTCCTGCTCAGGTGTGCAGAGACACAGAATGGCTACTAATTCCTCCACGATTTTTTCTCGACTGCTGTACTTTTAACTTCTTGAAGCCTTATGATCTCCTGCTTTGTGAACAGATTTCATTAAATAAAATTTAAAGCTGTTACTACAGTACTTACAACAGAGGATGGGTGTGTTAATCACTAGAGACAGAAGAAAAAGAACGTAATATTTTAAAAACTCACCATCCCCTTCAGAGAAGACAGAATACAAATTCGAGGAATGCTTTCCTACTTCCCATCACTCGGATGCGGCCCCTCTGAAGGAGGATGCCTCTCCCAGCTCCTGCCATGGAGCACCCGCTGCACGGCCCCAGCTGGGTGGTGCCAGCAGTGAGACCATGGAAAGGCAGCGCGCATCATGGAGCACGGTTACAGAACCCGAACTTCTTATCCCGAACACCTTCCCGGGGATGCCGCTGGGGGCCAGGTGCCCGCAGGTGACCCCGTGGCACGCGGCAGCGGGGGGGGCGCGGCGGCCAGCGGAGCGGGGCTCGGG
>NW_009954241.1:2169298-2173711 GCF_000747805.2 Chaetura pelagica
CCTTCCCTCCCCCCCCGGGCCTGCCCTGCCTTCCCCCCTCTGGTGCTGAAAGCGAAGCGACACGGGGAAACAACTGTTTCTCGTTTGGAAAAGCGGTGCCACTGCTGCCGCGTGTGAAACACCGCTAAACTCCTTCCACACGAGTGACAAGGGGAAAGCCAAGTGCTGCCAGGGTCTGCAGCCCCGCCCTGAGAGCGAGGAGCCGAAGGGAGACACCTGGAGACGTGCTGAGCTGTGAGGGGTCCCCGGGACTGTCCTGAGCCGCAGCCCCCGCGCTGCGCCCGGCAAACCCCCCCGAGCTGGCGAGGAGCAGGACCAGGCTTGCCCTGCAGCCCCGCCAGGCTCCTCCTGGGTAACACAAGGCAGGACCCGAGGCAGCCAGCCCGCCTTCGGCAAAGCAACAGATCCTGGCTATTAGACCCCCAGACTGCGTGTGTTGGGTTTCTTCTCCTCGGCAATTCCGTGTCACAGCTGCCAGCCCGAGCTAGGTGTGTCCTCCGCCTCTGTTCCCCCAGCTGTGACCTAGCATTGATGGTATGAGCAGAGAAAGTTCAGATATGGATGTGTACATGCAATTGGATTTGGAAATCGTGCTTCTTACAGTAGTGATAAAAAATTGTAGTATTTAATTTTAATGTTATTTACAACAACTTTCTTTGCATACCATTTGCCCTTGGTCAGCTTCCAACTAGCACCATAATTAAAGAAGCAAGAAGCATCAGAACAATAATTTAAAATAAATACAAAGGTGCAAGCAATTTAAGGTAACAGATATGTCTCCCTTATCTTCATGTGTTTTCTAAAGCACTCTTCACAGCCACAAAGCACTCGATTCTCAGCAACACAGACCACTGAAGGAAATTTCTAAGCTCAAGCATTTCCAAATATTCCTTTAGGCTGATTGTAAATGGCATGATTCACATCCCCAAGACTGTCCCCTAGCAACGACTACAACCATCAACAAAGCTCCACCATTCATCTGCTGTCTGGAGTGTAAGTTGCTGAGGGATGGGAATAACAATTTATGAGGATACAAGAGTTAAATTCAGAATAATTAGGAAAATGCTTTTTCTCCTCCTGCACTTGGGGTTGTCATTAAGCAGCTTCCTTGTAAATACGACTCTACTGTTCATCAACCAACTTCTCAGCTATGAAGCAAGTTTCCTTTAAATAGACTCTGGAGGTGTAAACAATGGGTGCCAGGAAAAAAACCCAAGTGGACAGAAGATATCTTTGCTCTTTGCAATGTCTGATTCTGAAACACTGTTTTAAATATTGTTCATTTGATTTGGACAAAGGTGGTAAAGAGACTGCTAGAGAAATTTGAATCAAAATAAAAAGAAATAAAATTGCATGTGCTACCAAAACACAAACAAAAACCCCAAAGTATTTGCTTATGTGCCTCAGATCAATCTGAATGGGAGGGGATGCTGGTGATTTACAGTCTCTGTGGCTGATATTTGAAATAAAACGTTCAGAGAGAAACTCCTAGAAAACCAAGCATTAACCTTTGATACAGGGTGGGATGATCATTCAGTGCTGAAATTTAAGACAGCAGCATAGGCTCCTAACAAGACTAACTTAATACAGAATCCCAAATACAAGGAGAGTTTGGGCAGAATATCTCATAAACATCTGAGTCCACAGAAGATAAATACAGAGTCAAATACATGAGGCAAACAATAAAATTCTGAGCAAAAGATACGGGGAGAAGATAAAGGAGCAGCAGTGGTTTATAGTGCTCTGCACGAACTTGAAAGCAAGGGCACACAGAGTACTTGCATGGCAGGCAAACACAAGAATGATGGCTTAACCTCCTTGACTTGAACCCTTCAGAGAAGCAACAAGTGCTACAGTAGCAAAGGAGTGCTCATGAGACTGAAATAACAGCAAACAAATTAATTTAAATTAGACTCAAAGAGGTGCTAGAAACAAAAGCTAGTTGAGGTGATTGAAAGTGGTGAGCTCAGGCATTGGGGTGTGGGAACTACATGTCTAACAAATCAATAAATAATTTGAAGCAGGAGCAGCAAGAAGATGTTTTGTAGCTCTTAAAGGCATGATAGAGCCTGGTCTGTTGAGAAGGTGAAGAGACAAATAATGGTGTAAAGGCTCGGGGGTGTTATCCAAAAGCTTGGATTGTCATCAAGGCACTGAAGGACAGACAATTGCCATGAATGTTCCTTAGTTTCCTGCTCTTTGACAGGAGATAAAAGAGGAGCTGCTGCAGCAGCAGCATTAACTGGGAATCATGAGATGAGCAGAAGACCCAATAGGACCACAGCAGGGACTGTTACTAGCCTCTTTAAAGAAAAAAAGAGAGCTATGGAAAGAACTAAAATATATTAAATGGAACATCTTTTAACTGTTAGATTCAATATTAATTCAGTATTAATTTCTATCAATCATCACTAGCAAATATCCTTATAAAAGTAGAAAATTATTTTGAAGATCCAACACTTTAGGGATTTGCTCATTCTTGAGACTGCTGCTTCAGTGCTTTACAAGAGTTTATCAGAATCTACACTGGTGACATTGGGGGCTAGGTAAAAAAAACAGGCAAGTGCAACTGAAGATTTTATTAGTGGCTTTGGAAGGTACTTAGGCTGGCTAGAGCTGAAGAAGGGTGTAAATTCATGTGCAAGGAAAACACTCGAAGGAGAAGTTAACAAAGCCTTGGCAGGGAGGCAGATAATGATAGGGCTGGGACCATCGCTTCTAATATCAACCAAGAGGACAGCCATTTGTTGAACACTGAATAATGTGGGGAATGGAGAAACCCGTGTCCAGGCTTCCTGAACAGCACCCTAATTTCATTTGTGTGACTCAGACTTATGCAGAAATAATTCTAAGAATCTGAGGAACTAATGAAATTAAAGACGCTGGTTTTGAGGCATTGTAACAGAAGGCAGAAAATGATATTGTCTAGCGATAACTCCCAAAGGGTTAAATGTAACTGTTTCGCAATAACATGGTAAAAATTGGTGATAAAAGGTTTATGTCTCATGCACTGACTTAATGTTCTGAAACACAGAAGGTGGCTTCGATTCTAGCTAATTATGTAAAAGTCTAATTTTATTTAGAGGTCAATGTGAACAAAAACTGACTTTAAATCACATGGGCTTGAATTACAGGTGCATGAGGTAATTATTTGCATGATAACACCTGTGTTTCACAGATGCCATTGTGACTGTAATCTCACTGTAGAGCATACAAGGACTCTACTTTGGTGATGCTACAGCTAAATAGCTATTCTCTTCCTTGGCTGTACATGCCTCCTGCCTTTTTTTATACTGATGCAAGACGTGTAGGCAGATTATCAATCAGCATATCTCAGTTGTCTTACTAGTTGATGTAGTAGTAGCTGCAGTGCCCCAAAAGCAGAGAGATCAGATATATATATTGTGATTTTATTCACTACATTGTGAACAGTGTCATATCTGATCTCCACAATCTAGCCATCCTTGGCTAACCTTTCATAAAGGCCTGTAGGATACTGCAGGCTGTCGGACACATTTCATTATTAGCAGCACCCTAAACCAGCCATAGTGTATTATTACTACTGCAGCAGCAGAAGCTGGAAGCTGAGTAGCAAAGGTCTATCAGCTAGCAAGTAATTAAGAGGTGGGCTACATTGTGATATGATAGCTACCTTTAAAATGTCTAGATAAACTAGAGGACACTGGTTATCCTCACTCTGGTGTGTGGAACATCTGTATGTTTCTGATGGACAACTATCTCAAAAAAGAAATCCCACAACACAACAGGTTTATCAAACATGCACGCATATCCATACTGGATTCCAAAGGAACACATGCTCTGAAAATGAAATAGTATCTATATATTCAGATAAAAGTTATAGCAAGCTATATAAATACTAAGAAAATTTGAAAGTTGCTTTATAACTAGCACACACATAAAAACTTCTGAAGACAAACACTTGTATTATTCTACTGTTAGTTTTCCTGCCCATGAAAACAAACATTTATGACTTCCTTTTTTCTTACTGCAGGTAAACTAGACCTTGAAGAGGTAATTTATTTCCCTTCTGGGGGTGAACTCTTGACATACTACAAGCAGTGCCCTGTTGTTGGTTTTAATCAGCAGTTATTTCTTCAATAAGAATTGCAGCCTCCAGCCCTCCTGCCTCATCAACAAAATACTGACTGGTGGCACCAGAGGAAGTCACTTCTGTTTTGGAGGAATAGTGGAGGTGGGGAGAGCCACTGGAATAAACTAAAGTTTTTTCAGGATAATAAGATGATCTAACTTAATATCATTTTCAAATGTTTAAAAGCAGAAGCAAATTGGAAATGTAGATTTATTTTTTTTTTAAAGCTCCCAGATGTTCACTGTTGTTAGCATAGACTTCTGTGAATCGGTTCATCAGGAGCTGCTTCCAGTTACCTGTAT
>NW_009954241.1:2173737-2188402 GCF_000747805.2 Chaetura pelagica
CTGCTGAATGTAAAGATTAACAAATTGCACATTCCTGATCATAGCTTCCTCATGGGATTCATGACCATTCAACACCAATGCAGTGACAGCGTGAGGATACAGTTGTACCGTCTGTCCCCACCAGAGGGTGGGTGGTTGTACTGAACCTCCTATCTGAACATCACAGCTGCCAAAATGCAACTCAACATCAGCAGGTTTAAAATAAACCTGAGGTAAGCACACTTTCACAATCAAATTTCCAAGATTTCAGCCAATAAAGTGTCCATCTGAAAGATAAGAGAAAGGACTAGCTTTGTCTGAAAACTCAAAAGCATAAGGGCTCTGGTATGCACATACTTCCAGGAGCAATCCTATTGAACAGTGATGCACGTGACTACTGAATTCTTCTGAACACATTTAGGTGGGCAGCTCACATACCCTATCTTTATGTACGTAATTTCAATTTGCTTACACAACTGGCATATCAAAATCACATTACTTAGCCCAAATAATTCCCAGTCTGTATTACAGATGCATATTTTGTGAGCAACATTCCACCCTGTATCACAGTTCACACTGAACCATTTCAGAGCTCCGAGACAGACACCTGACATCTCTGGGAGATACAACAGGGCTCAGCGAGGCCATGGGCATAGGTCTGCAATCACTGTACACCATGAGCTATTTCAATCATTTGCCAGTAGCATTCCACTTGATTAAAAATAGTAATTATCCACTGGCTTATTATTTTTACATTGTTCATAAATACAATTGACATACAGAACACTGCATTCCCCCCTTGCCTTTTTTACATTGCCTTCTTTTCTGGCAGTCCACAGGGTTTCATTTCAGCCTTAAAAGAGTTTTATTAATTTCAACTTACGTAAAAAACCCACAGGACCTACGTGGCCCAACTGTGATGGCAACTCAAGCAATATAAAATTGTGACACAAGCTCACCAGATAGCCAGCCACCTGTGACAATACACCAAGTTATGGCTCCCTTGCACAAGTAATGGATTTTAAACCGCTATGGTTGAAAGCAGGCATTACAAATCCTTCCACAGGTTTTGCTGTATCTGCAGCATGCCCACCTGCCTTGCCTCCTTTCTGGACTGAACAATATGCTGTCTATACCTTCATTTCTTCTGACTCCAAAAAGAGAAAGCAGTGGGAACAGGTGGAGAACATGCACATGGACAACTTACCTTAAAAAACTTTAGTTGTTGGCAACTTCTTTGAACGCTTGCCCAGTTTTACACTTACACTGTCGGAGAACCCAAGTAGCAACCCATCCAGTTTGCTTGCACAACTTCCCTGGAATGGGTCTTGCTGTCCTCAAGGCAGGGCCACTGCAGTACTAGAACAGACTGCACTGCTCCAAGGTGACCTGGCAGCTGTAAAACGGTTGACCAAGGAGGCTGAACTTCCGTGCTCACCCCTACAGGTGCTAGGAAACTAACTTAGCAAGGCAACTGATACAACTTGCACTCATTAGTTTCTGAACTTTGCAAAGATGTAAAAACACAGTCAAAACTGATTTTGAGAAGGATTTAAATTCAGCCTAAATAAGAAAACTTGCAAAATTACATACTTCTGTATCACAATGTCTGCTCTGACACCAAAGTTGCAAAGACCAATAGTTACATCTCTGGTACAAGGATTGGGCCTACAGGACTTCTCATCTGGATGGGCTATGAGAGTAGACAAACAGTTTAACCTTGTTTGCCAAGTAGGTGTATTACAGACAGGCACATTTTTAGAGGCAACTTACTGTTAGATACACCAGCTTTCAGAACCTTCTGCCCTCGTGATGCAGGAGATCTGTTTTTCAGCCATGTGCACTGTTATCTGAAAACAGCCACCCTCTGTGTACAATGGAAGAAAACCTGGAAGTATTTCAGATTACCTGGAATTACTTTCATTAGTGTAAGGGTGTGCTTCCTTGGAGGACCAGGTAATCTGCCTACTTTTGTCTGGTGTCCCCAGGGAACCTAAGCTAAGAGCTGGGAAGTGTACATCAGAACAAAAGATATAGGGGGGCCTGCACTGATGATTCAAGCACATTGCATCTTAACTGTATGATACTTAAGGATTTACTTTGTAAACCACACTTAAGGTTACAGTTAAAATGCAATTAAGATGACTGAGCCACATTTAATACAATACACAGCAGCTCTCGAGATATGAACTCATGGTATTAAAATTAAGAATAAAAAAACCTCAGCCTAGATCTAGAATGGATCAGAATGGTGTTTTGTAACATCATTTCTTCCATCTCTTAAAGCACACCCACTTTTTTTCCTATATATCCATCTCTTCTCACAATTCCACAATTTCCTTTTTTCCCTAAAGTTTATTTTGCAATTTCCATTAACACAAAAGTTAAAGTCACTGGGCAAGAGCATACCTACCAGTGTCCCCCACTCACCTACTTCCTGACTACTT
This sequence comes from Chaetura pelagica, assembly GCF_000747805.2. NCBI lineage: Eukaryota > Metazoa > Chordata > Aves > Apodiformes > Apodidae > Chaetura > Chaetura pelagica. Next base: position 2,176,164 of record NW_009954241.1, read on the forward strand.
CCAATTTGCATAAATATATCAAAGTGTGGACATGTCCTGTCAGGTCACAAGCATGAGATGTCTGGGAAAACAATTAGCCATCTAATTACATGTTAGACAGCATTAAAAGATGTGCAGCTTAGTATTTTATCTATTAGAGCTCCATGAATATATAAGAAGTTAAAAAATATTCCTGCTTCCATTGTTGACTGAACCCAGTAACATAAGGATAGCATTTCTTCTGTTAGATGTAATGCTTCAAGTACTGAAAGTCTAAAATCCAAGATTCCTCCAAATATTATGAAAGTATGTAAAAGTTTAGAAGACTGAAGCAAACATCAAAAGATCAAGAACTCAACAGCTGAAAGACAAAAAAACCCAAAGTACTACCACCAAGAGAACTGTTCCTTCAACCAACTCAGAAGGATTTCCTGAGATACTGCCCAGAGCACATGAAGACTACATGGATAAATTCTGAGAGCTTTCTGCCAAGAAAAGTGTAACAGATTGAGAAGGATTTAAATTCAGCCTAAACAAGAAAACTTGAAAAATTACATACTTCTGTATCACAATGTCTGCTCTGACACCAAAGTTGCAAAGATCAAGTTTCACAGAGGTCACTGAGACAGCATGGGGGCTCTTGTACTGCAGCAGGAGGTTGTTTCTAGTCTTGTCATGACCAAGTGCTCAACTCTTGCATTCTCTGTAAAACGTATTGTCAAGAACAGTGCTGTCACAGACATTTCAAACACACTGTAAAAACTCAGCCTTGGAGACTGATTTCAATTTAACTTTTAGAGGAAAAAGATGGCTAAGTATTTTTTCCAAATACACACTCTTAACTAAATCTGAATTTACTAATATGTATTAATAGTCCAATCACAACAGCTTTGACATCTGTAGTCAGCATAGAATCTGCTGTGCAATTCACAATTTTCAGAAACAAAGTGCTCATCTACACTTGCACGTGATCATGTATGATCCAGCCTCAGGTTTTCCTTTCTTCTATTTCTATGGGATACATTAATGTGCTATATAACAACTCTTGGAACTCTTGCTGCTCTGAATGTCCAAAAGGAAATCAACTCTTAAAAGTATATGTAAGAAGGGATCTTGTTTGCAAAGGAACTGACTGAACTCCCCTGTGCAGGAAGCAGTGCTGTGCAAAGACATCTTCTGTTAAGGGAGTAAGGAAGCAGGATGTAACAAGTAGCTTCACATTAGTAACTAACATTTGGATTTTTGGAAAAAGGGGAAAGAATGTAGTCATTGAGTGAGACCCACAATTTAATTGCTGTTTTTCAATCAAGTATTAGAATAAATTTCAAAAGATGGTATCCTTGTAAAAAGTTTATTCTACAACCATCTTTAACTCACTAAAACTGGTATTCCAAAGGGAATCAGAGGTTTTAAAAAAATACCACATATATTTTTCCTTTAATTTTATTTTTTTTTTTATTTTTGTAAGTTAAATGAGTCAAAATACTGGTATTCCTAAGTCATCCATCTTGCATGTTGATGAGTTAAGTCTACCATCATTGTTCTCAGTTACGAAATTTCAAAGTCTCTTTGGAATACTAATTTCATATTTATAGGTTTCAACTTTTTATTCCATCCTATTTCCCTGAATTTTTCTCAAGACAGTTGCTGATGTAAAATTTAATATAAAATAGTCATAAAATAGTATTGCTTTTATGCACATTGTGGTAAGATTATTTTTTTTTCCAATAAAAACTATACCATCGTCCATAAAATCCTAAACATATTAAAAACTGTGATGCAGAACAAAATTACACAGGGTGAAACAGGTACCAGCACAACAGTGAGATTATATTACATCAAAAAATTTTAATGGTCCCAAATATATACTCAACAACTAAGCATACACTCAGGGGGGCAAAAAAAAAATAATTATGACACAAAAGTGACCACATCTAGAATTCCACTCAATCTTTAATCAAGAAGGGACAAACAAATCCCCACCTCCAAAAAAAAAAAATAATCTGCAGTTTAAAGGGCAAAGGGAACAGATTTTAAAAAAAAAAAAGGAAACTTTATATTCAGCCCTCCCCCATAGAGGTTTTTAAAACCTGTTGTAGCTTGACTAAAATGTTCAGAATGTACGATTTCAAAGGCAGGTCTCTTTTATACAAAGAAACTGCTGGCATTCTTAACTAGTGAAGAATTATGGCAAAACCTGCCTTTTCTTCAGAAGTCTCATACATGGTCCAAGAAAGCATATTCTGATTGTAGCAACTGACCAGCCAATCCAGAGTTCCACTAATAAAACTCCTGCCCTGTTGGCTTTTTTGTTTGCCTTTTTTTTTGTTTGTTTTCCATTTCCTTCCCTGAGAAAAGGGCAATGTGTGGTCCAAGCTGGAGAGCTCAAAGGCGTCTTTCCCCTAACCGAAATAGTTCCCCTTCTTCTGTTCCTTTGAATTGGCACTTGATTGGCAGAAATCCATTTGTACAGGTTGATCTGTGTCACACATAGTAATTCACAAAAGATTGCTGCTCTGCTGTGGGTTTTGTTTTTGGAAAAAATAACCTTCCCCCAACTGATAATGTTCTTCAGCAGTTGCCATTATGATGACTCAAGCTTTGCTTTCTTTGACAAAGGTAAAGTTTCCTCTTTATCTTCATCTTCATCATCCTCTTCATCATCATCAGGATAATCTACAAGCCCAACGAGGCCTCCCTACAAAGAGAAACACACAATTACTATGATTCAGAAAATGTTTTCACACAGATACTTCACATTTATATCGGAAGATGATGTTTGCACAGAATATTGCCGTACAAGTACTGATTCACGAAGTTCTGCACAAAATGGAGTGCAACAAAAATAAGTCCGTCAGTATTAATGCAAATGACATTGTCTCAAAAATGTTTTAATTGGATAGGAAAAACTCCACTTTGGATTTATCAACGGATAGAAATATTTCCAGTTGAAATTTGAGAAAACCCAAAACTCTACTTAATTTTGCTAAGTGTTACTGCAGCCCTCTGTAAAGCATAGCTATCTGCAGCAACAAACAATCTGGAAGCACTTCAGAAACCAATACAGAATATCCTTAAATCTGAATTTCTGAATAACAATACTTTCAGAACACAGCTGTGTCTTCACAAAAGCTATTTTAAACATATAGTAAATTCAATAATGTTTTGTATCATGTAGTTGAATGAGGTGTACAGGTAAAAAAATTTAATCAACTTGGCAGCTGTAAATGAAAGCATACCTAGTAATATTAAAAACTCCAGTGTATTGTAAATAACCAAACATTTTAAGATTAGGCAGCTCTGGACCCATGAAGAAGTAGCATGAACTTCCAAAGCTTCTTCTAACAACGGTGTTGCAATTCCTGAAGCTTAGGTAGAATTTGACTACAACAGTACTTACTGCTACTTTACTCAAAGATCATATTACTTATTCATATAGCTAATGACAACCATCCAAACCAGAAAATTTAGCCAACCATACAACAAAATATAACCCCATTAAAAGATTACACATAGACTGTACAGTCACATACAATATAACACTAAGTACATTACACATAAAATAACAGAACCATATAATTAATGAAAAAAACAGTGTCAACACTGTTTCTAGTCTGCAGCTGGGCCAGCTATTCTGAACAATATTAAAGAAGGTAACAGCAGAAATTCCCAGTGGGGGTGGTGAGACCTCACAGAGTCTGGGAAGATTTGGCAATGTTTCCAATGCACTTCTGTATTTCTACCTGCCAAATATCCCTGTGCAATTTAGCAACAGTAAAGTGTTGTCTGTATTTCACAGTAAAGATTGCTGCAAAGAGCAGCAAGTTGTGTGCTTCATACTTTTAAGAGTATGGGCATTAAAAGAGCTTTTATTTCTTTTTATGTACATGCCAGATCTCCTTAAGAATGCAACAGGCCAGAGAAAAGCACAAGCAAAGCAGACAGTCTATTGCTGCTTAACATGTCAGAATTCACACAAACTTGAGAAAGATGCTAAAGCAAATTCCTAGTGAAACAATTAAGTCAACTTATGTCCATTCAAAATTACCTTAGTTGTAATAGCTGCCATCTGAGATGTGCTTTTAGAAACTGATCCTGGAGACCCAGGGGACCCTGGGGATCCAGGAGACCCTGGGGACCCAGGCAGATTACTTGCAGAGGACTGGCTGGTAAGGTTAGATTTTGTACCACTGGAGAAGGAAAGCTTGAAACTGGGGCTTTGACGCCCTGAAAGGTTAGTTTTCAGAAGAACTTCTTTTTCTTCACTCTCTTTTACTGGAGAGAAAAAAATAAACACAAAAGTTTCTGAATATTATTGCAGAAAACATTTAATTACAAACCACTTTACTGTGTGGGAAAAGGCTTAATACTTTATGTATAACTAGGTAAAGTGAGTCATTACAGACTTCTTTTTCCATACTAATACAACACCTACCAGCTGTTGTCATTGGCCAGGAAAGAACATTTCTCTTCTACCAATAATATCAGTTGAATAGTTACATAAAAATTTTTTAATTATAAACCTGAATAAAACACATAAAAACTTGACTATCAATTAAGATTGTCATTCAAATGCTTTAAGAAATCAACAATAAAATTTTGTATCATTCTGCTTTCAAAGACAATAAAACTTGTTTTGAAGGGGTGGTACACCAACTTGGAGTCACAATTTCAAAATCTAAGAACTTCAGAACAAATACATGCAAATCCTTCTTTGCAGCAGGGCTAAAGAATACAAGTTAGGGCTTCTTCATGAGTCACATGGCATTCTTCTTATCATCACTTACATTTTTTCCTTTCCATGAATTTACTGATAGGGTCCATAATATCTTCATCATTTTTAGTTTTGTCAGAAGGGGGCACCACTGCCTCTCCATCTTCCATATCATCTTCATCAGTATTAAACCACATTTCTTCCTCATCCTCCAGGGTTCTCGCATCCCTTCTGTATCTGTGGTTTCTCAGAATGGAGCGCATGCTGCAGAACGGTTAAGGTTTAAAACTTTTGATTCAAAAACCAACTCACTAATAGTAAAACTTCCCAACATTTGCAGTGACAGCTTACAAGTACTGCAGCGCAATAAAAACACCAGCAAATCTTTCTATAATGTGAATCTTTGTATTTTCAATGCAAATAGGATTAAAAACTTCTCTTTGTAAAGAATCAATGTACAAGTCTGCTAATACCACATTCCCACTATCTGTCAAAAATTCTGTAAAAAATGAACAAACTTACAAAGCCTGCATAGAACATGACTAAAAGTTTTTAATAAATGTCATGAAGTGTTGCATTCAGACTTGGTTTAGCAGTTGGTACTGGTAAAAAAAAAAGTTGTAAAACAAAGAGTTTAGAAACTACAGACTTTTTTTCCTGAGAATACAACTCATCAGTATCTGGGGTTAAGTGAGTTAAAGAAAAAACCCACCCCAATATCTAACTTAATTATTATTCCAGTTTAAAGTAGGCACATTAAAAAGACAGCTTTCTGCCACATGCACCTGTTACAATTTTTGGTCAATATCAGTATTTTCCATTCTTCAGGGCCTTGAATACAAAGTGCTATTTCTCTCTCCCCATTTAAACTACTGTTGGTGCCAACTCCACCCCTCCTTTCCCTTTTTCTCACAGAAGCAGTATCATGGCCTAGGAGGAGAAGCACAGTGATGTGCACCCTGAAGAACAGAGGCAGGAGTAAAAGAGAGGTTGAAAACACTTCATTGCTAAATGTCAATTTTAATAGTAAATTCCCAATAAAAGCATGAAACCCTTGACAAATTTATCTGTAGCACTTACTTAAAATTTACTGGCCACAAATTAAATCTGCAATTTAATGTGTTTCATAAAGCTATTGTTACTGGAATAAACATATAACTAATACAATCTGAGTTTAGTCTATTTAGAGATCTAGTTAGAGTATAGGCTTGAATTTCTCTGCTGTTAACAGTGATAAGCTTGCCTGACAAGCCAAAAAAAATCTCACCTGTAAAACATTAGTACTCAAAGCTGCAAATCCTGCACATAATCTTTAAAGTGCTTCAACCTTTGAAAACAAATCTACATCCATACTCTCACTTTAGTTGTACAAGTTTTAAATTTAAATACTAGTTAAGAAATCTTGTGGCAGGAAATAAAATATCTCTAGAAGTCTGAAGTTTCAACATGTCCTAGTATGACTAATTAGGATTAATAATTTTATGTTTTTAAAACTAATTTGAGACAACAGAGTAAGAACAGACCTTGCTGACAATTCTGAAGAGTAACTCATCTACTGACACAAACAGTCCATTTTGTTTGAATGATACACATAAAAGTAGTACCATTTGCCAAAAAAAAAAAAAAGTGAGAAGTCCTATTTTTATATAACCTAATCTTCTGACTTTGGGTAACTGTGAACTAAAGAAGAGAACTTTTCCTCTAGCAACCAGGAATGATCCAAATATTATATCCGATTGTTAGATTTGTTGATGGAGTAAAAAACAATTACAAAAGAGGATCCTCTAAAAATTTCTCTATAAATTCTACTTCTCTGTCATTTTGGTAGAGCTTATTTAAATTTCTAATCCCACAAACTAAAATAAAAGGAAATATGACATGAATTTTTAAATAAAAATCCATAGAATTATAACTTACAACTGAATAATCATTCAAATCAAACAGTGGGAATCTGCTATTTAAGCAAATAAACCTCAGATATTGCTAAGACTTCCAGCCTCATTACAGTAGTGTTACACAAGTTTAGGATATGACAACTTAGCATTTTATTGGGGTCCAGCAGCTAATATGTTAGCTGGAAGTTTGAAGCAATGCATCTGGAAATTACACTATCAAGTACATTCAACAATGCCAGAGATGCAAGCAGCAGTCTACATGATTTATATTTCCCAATATCAGAAACAACCCACCAGTATTTCTAGAACAGAATTAAAGTACTAATATACTAATAAGAGCATTTAGTGCATCTTACCTGTCAAGTTTTGGATTATCTTGTCTTTCCCTTTGTTGCTCAAATCGTAGTTTCAGTCCTTTAAATGTCTGCACATAATCTACATCTTCCAGTGCTTTCCAGTAATTTTCAATTACATGAGTTGTTAATGATTTTATATCTTCCTACAGGAACAAGCAAACATAGTGACTTATTTTAATTCAAATGAATTTATTTAACACCATATAAAAAGTAACTGAAATGAGATACTATTTTTAAGCATTCCACAGGAAGCATATTATTAATTAGCATATGCAAAAAAGAGTATTATGCATACAATCTTAGTTTAAAATCTAGAGCTTCAATTATTTGAAGAGCAAAGTTGGCAAAATAGCAGCAATTTTCTAGAAATATCTCCTCCAAAACACAGGAATAGAACCTAAAATCCTCACAGAAAATTATACCAAAACCAAGTCTAAATATCTTCCTGCCATTAGCTTATTTTTATATTGACAAACTGACTGATATTTGTAATCAGTCAATCAAAATACACATTTATGAGATATATAGTTAGCATTCATATTGTTTGTTTCCTTGCTGCAAACAAATTACTTTTGTAAAAACAATTATTCAGAGCATTTTTTTAGGATGAGAACAAGGAAGGTATTTTTCATCAGAAACTAACATCAGGGTTTTCCCTTTGTGGCCATATAGTGCCAGTCAAGGTAATTTACAAAAACCTCCCACCTGTTCTGCTATTTCAGTTTAGTGCTGTGGCTGCCCAAAGCCACCCTAGACAGCTGAGACTAGCACAGGTCTGCACACTGCAGCAGAAATACTGCTCCTGAGCACTGTCTGGCTTTCTTAGCCCTGGAATACACGGCAGAATAAACACCTGATTTGCCATCCACTATTAATGAGCAAAACAACATAAATTTTAATACACCGGTTATTTTCTCTTCTGATTATATGCTCAAAGGTCACATCTTATAAATGGAAATACATCAGTAATAAAAGCACAATTTTTAAAATTTAATCTCTTTAAAAAGAAACCTGAATGAAATAAACTTGACCAAAACTATTTCCAGATACAAAGAAGTATTACGGAAATGCAACATGGATACCTCTACGTGTAAAGAGGGTAAGAAAATAAAAGACTATTTATTTCCTCACAGCATGGACTGCACAATCCCATAGAGTACTGGCAGACAACAGCAAAGAAGTCAGGAACACAGTTTCAAAACCATTTTAAAATCAACTCTTCCACAATGACTAAGTCATTTCAGTCTTCAACTACCTTGAGCCCCAACTCAAAGAGGAATGAGGTCATCAGCACAGAAGAGTTCAAAAGGTGACAAAGCCTCCGTTTTTCCTCTACATCCCTCATCACTGTCTGCATCCTAGCTTGGCCCCACTTACCACATTTACAGTCTATATAGCATCTTTCAGAATTTGCACGCTGGCAACAGTGAGGAAACCGTACTATTTAGACAGCCAAATGTGCATGTTCTAAGAGACTCGCCATGGATGGGAGTTTGCAGCACTCCATTCATATGGCTCTTCTGCATATTTCCATATTCTGTTGAACTGACATTACAGAGCATGACTAAATTTGATGTTTTTGTAGCAACAGTTTCAAATTACATTCCTGTCATAACAGGCCCATCCAAGCTGTATGATGAAACTTCATTAGGGCTGCCTTTCCAGCTCTGGGTACTGTACATGAAGTATCAGGTGAATCTAATTTTTAAGTCACAGTACTGTTCAAATGTAAGAAAAAACATGTATGAGGATATAACTGATACAAAAGAAAGTTCATTTAAATACAGTAACACATGGTCATATCACTATGATAGCATAATTTAGGGTACAAGCAAAACAAAGTCTTCTTGTACTACAAGATGAAACAATGCAGTGATTATCTTCAGCATATAACAGCACTCACCACTCTGATAAATTCAAACATCTCTATTATGGCAGAGTTCATCAGATTATAACGGGAACCATTATTTAGAAATGCTTTGACCACAGGTTCAAACAAAAAACTTTTCATTATGTAACGGTTGTAGAATTCATCCTTTAGTCCAATTATCTTTCTCTTGAAACGAAGGGCACCTGAAACAAAAGTGTTGTCCAGAGAATTCTTAAATTTTTAAAGAAAATAAATAATCTAGAAAATACTCAGCTACTCAGCAAGAGTACTTATCATAAGAAGAGTTACTTATAAGAAATCCTCCATCATAACTGTACAAGTAAAACCCCTTCCATTTACTAGATAAATAATATACTACTGTTTGACTATCTTACTATTAACATAAAGATGTATTTTTTATTTTAATTACACATGAGCAAGAAAAAGTATTTTCTCAATAGACCTGGGAAATTTGCTTAGCGTTCCTATTATTCAAATGAAAGTTTCATTACATTTCACTAAGTCCATTTTATTAGGATGCAAACTATCTCATTTTAAAATTGGTAAATGACATGTTCTTCACATACATAGTAAAGCAAAGGCTTAAATTACATCCAGTTTAAAGCACTTTCTGAAAATCCAAAGCATTCAAGGGTTCTGAAACCAAACTTGGGCAATTCAGTTACCAATGGAAAAGATACTTCTTATTTATGGTACTGCTCAGTCAACTTTAGGCTTTGTTTTACTCCATGTGCACAACTGAACTGTGGAAAAAAATCTCTTACTTGCTTCCAGAATTAAGACCCACTGCTTTGCTATTACTGTGTTGAACATGGTGTAGAAACTATCAGAGTCTGAAGGGCACCAAACTGAAAGCCTGTGCTCTTTAATGTAGTCAGGTAACTGTATCTCTTAATTAAATACCTTCTATTTAAAAAACATCAAAACTTAAAATGGTTCTTTTAGGATATGCCATACTGCAATACCATGTCTTCAATTCACCTCTACATTGAGATTTACAAAAATCCTCCTGCCTTTTAGAAAATGCAAAATAATTTACTAATACTAGCTAATATATCTACAAATGAGAAACACAGAGTCTAACAGTAGAAATTCCACATTCAGTTCCACAAATTGTCATAACCTGTGAACATTTTTCCTCCAGCACAATGAAGGTATGTAACACTTCACATACACAAAATACTAGTTTATTCTGTAGCTTTCAAAACTTACACAATGCCAAGAAAGCATGCTTTGAGGCCATGAGAACGAGTACCCTTCGCAGGATATCTTTGTTAATGATGTAGTTCTTTATGTGGTAAGTGTGATGTTCTACACAGAAAGTCAGCAACTCCAATATCAATGCCAAGAGTTGGGCTGTCTGAAAATCATCTATAATAAAAACAAACCAAAAATAATTAAACATATCTAGGATATTGTCTTCAGAAGTTAACTTCAAATATCCAACAGCAACAATAAACATTTTCAAGTTCTTGTATATTCCCACCGAGAGAGAAGATACTGTAGGGTATTTTTAGTCTTTAAAATAGAAAATAAATTGAAGACTACAGATATGGCAGGAAATGCTCTTAAGATAATTAAATTTTGTTTGAAGGTTCAGATGGCCCTATATACAGTATCCTAACTAAGCTTGTACCAAAAACATGACCTATTATGCCTTTCAACAAAAGTACTATGAAAGAAATATCTCACTCTTCTCATACTTCCAAGACATAATCATATCAGCATATACAAAAAAGTAACTCAAATCCTGCTTGTAAGTAGATAACTTAATCTGATTTACAAGGTAATGCTGCCTTTGTAAAAATACTGCCAGATTGTTGACCAATAAAGAAAATAAGTTTTTTAAATAGGGAAAAATCGTACTTCCAATCTATCTGGAAGAGAGATAAAGCAGGTTAACGTAACTAATTCCTTGGAAACTATACAATAAGTTCAAAAGTTTACAGAATGTTTAGTTATCATTTATATACCTCTTTTTGGATGCGACATAATGTTCATAAACAAACAGTACTGCTGCTGGTAGAGAGCAAGAACAGTTAACTTAATCACTGATCTCTGCTCTCTTGGTCTGATTTAGAACCAGTACTCTCAAAAATTCAGCACAGTATTGTGATATGCAGCATCTCAGGGGCTATTTTGCATCTTCTCTACTAAGTCCTGTCCTTAAGCCACTGTGCAGCCCTGTGATTTACTAAAAATTATACAAATATTTTCATTTCTGCTGAAAGCTGAAGCAAGTGCTTTTCACTCCTTAAATCAGTTATATCTGCTGAATTTTATACTTCTAGATAATTTAAATGACTAAATAATAAATCAATATTTGCATCACACTACGTATTACAGTCTTAGATTCTCTTAAAGAGAGAAGACATCCTTTGACTGTTACTCTATTGTAAACACTGACATTCCACAGCCTTGATAAGCCCAACATCCAGATTGGCATTACCTTTGCTAGGCTTGTCCTCGGTAGTATTGGCCAACAAAGGGGCTGTCAGAACATGCATGCAGTGTTTGTAGAAGAAACCCAAGAACTCAGTCTTTTCCGTTTTCTAAAGAATAATAATTTAAAAAAATTACATATATAACAGATGACCAAATACTCTACAAAAAACAACTGTAATTTATTTTGAAGGTATTTACTTACATTGGCAGTGGCAAGCATATTTTCTGGATCAACTAAAGTACGAAGCAAACCCATAAGTAGAACTGCCCCTCCAAGTTCTGGATCTGTGTCACAAATCATGTGTTCTATAATGAGGTTAATGAGTAATATATCCTAATGGGGGGAAAAAAAAAAAAGCAAAAATCAATTCTGATGCTACTGCCTTGCCCCAAATATAAAATTAGCTTCTGAAAGACTTACTGTTACTGCCTGTTTACAAACGGGCTCAATCATAGAATCCTAGGGGTTGGAAGGGACCTCGAAAGATCATCTAGTCCAACCCCCCCTGCCAGAGCAGGGTCACCTAGAGTACATCACACAGGATAGCATCCAGGTGGGTTTTGAATGTCTCCAGTGAAGGAGACTCCACAACCTCCCTGGGCAGCCTGTTCCAGGGCTCTGTCACTCTCACAGTAAAAAAAAAAATTCAGATATTCACCTTGAACCTCCTATGCTCCCATTTGCACCTATTACCCCTTGTCCTATCACTGGTCATCACTGAGAAAAGCCTAACTCCGTCCCCCTGACACTCACCCCTTATATATTTGTAAACACTGATGAGGTCACCCCTCAGTCTCCTTTTCTCCAAGCTAAAGAGACCCAGCTCCCTCAGCCTTTCCTCATAAGGGAGATGTTCCACTCCCTTAATCATCTTCGTAGCTCTGCGCTGGACTCTTTCAAGCAGTTCCCTGTCCTTCTTGAACTGAGGGGCCCAGAACTGGACACAATACTCCAGATG
>NW_009954241.1:2188612-2193043 GCF_000747805.2 Chaetura pelagica
CCCTCATCCAGGTCGTTGATGAAGATGCTGAACAACACCAGTCCCAGTACTGACCCCTGAGGGACTCCACTAGTCACAGACCTCCAACTAGATTCTGCCCCATTGACTACAACTCTCTGACTCCTTCCTTTCAACCAGTTCTTGATCCACCTCACTACCTGATCACCAAACACATACTTGGATCAACTTATCTACAAGGATGCTGTGGGAGACAGTGTCAAGTGCTTTACTGAAATCAAGATAAACCACATCTACTGCTCTACCGTCATCTATCCATGTAGTAATTTCCTCATAGAAGGCCATGAGGTTAGTCAAACATTATTTACCCTTGATAAAACCATGCTGACTGCTCTTGATGACCCCCATGTCCTTGATATGCCTAGAGATAGTGCCAAGAACAAGTTGTTCCATCACCTTTCCAGGGATGGAGGTGAGGCTGACCGGTCTATAGCTACCCAGGTCCTCCTTCTTGCCCTTCTTGTAGACTGGAGTGACATTTGCTGTCCTCCAGTCCTCAGGCACCTCTCCTGTTACCCATGACTTAAAGATGATGGAGAGTGGCCTAGCAATGACCTCTGCCAGCTCCCTCAATCAAGATTTTGTAAAATATAAAAAATTGCCAAACAAGAACCCCAAAACTTTACAGAAACTAATTAACTTTACATGCCAGTGACACATTCTGGTCAGCGGTTCAACAGCAAACAATGAACAACAATCTTCAACAGGGTTTCACTGATGGCAAATAATGCCTGACCAATCTGGTGGCCTTCTACAACAAGGCTACAGAGATGTGGATGGTGGCAGAGCAACTGATGTCATCTACCTGGATTTGTGCAAGGCATTTGACACAGTCCCACACAACATCCTGGTCTCCAAACTGACAAGGCATGGATTTGACAGATGGAACACTCAGTGGATAAGTAATTGCCTGGATGGCCACACCCAGAAAGTTGTGATCAATGGTTCAGGGTCCAAGTGGAGACAAGTGATGAGTGGCATTCCTCAGGGGTCAGTATTTGAAACAGTGCTCTTCAACATCTTTGTTGGAGACATGGACAGTGGGATTGCGTGTATCCTCACCAAGTCTGCTGATGATACCAGGCTGTGTGGAGCAACTGACACCCTAGAGGGAAGGGAGGCCATTCCAGTGGGACCTTGACAGGCTGGAGACATGGGCCAGTGCCAACCTCATGAAGTTCAGCAAGGCCAAGTGGAGGGTCCTGCACCTGGGTCAGCACAACCCCAGGCACAAATACAGGCTGGAGAGAGAATGGCTGGAGAGCAGCCCAGAGGAAAAGGACTTGGGGGTGGTAGTTGATGAGAAGCTCGACATGAGCCACCAGTGTGTGCTGGAGCCCAGAGGGCCAACCTCATCCTGGGCTGCATCAAAAGAAGTATGGCCAGCAGGGCCAGGGAGGTGATTCTGCCCCTCTACTCTGCTCTGGTGAGACCCCACCTGGAGTGCTGTGTACAGCTCTGGTGCCTTCAGCACAGGAAAGATATGGAGCTGTTGGAGAGGGTTCAGAGAAGGGCCATGAAGTTCAAAGGGCTGGAGCAGCTCTGCTATGAAGACAGGTGAGTGAGTTTGGGCTGTTCAGCCTGGAGAAGAGAAGGCTTATAGAGGTCTTCCAGTACCTGAAGGGGCCTACAGGAAATCTGGGGATGGGCTTTTCATCAGAGATGGTAGTAGTAGGACAAGGGGTAATGGTTTTAAACTGGAAGAGGGGAGATTTAGGTTAGACATCAGGAAGAAATTCTTCACCATAAAGGTAGGAAGGTGGTGGAACAGGTTGCCCAGGGAGGTTGTCGATGCCCTATCCCTGGAGGTGTTTAAAGTAAGGCTTTGTGCAGCCTGGTCTAGTGTGAGGTGTCCCTGCTCATACCACGGGGGTTAGCATCTGATGATCTTTAAGGTCCCTTCCAACCTTAACCATTCTATGATTCTATAATTTAAAGCAGCTAAAAAAAAATACAGCAACTAAAAACGGTTCTGAAATTAACAATTTAATTTAGTCTGAATGAAACACCAAAAGATAAAAACTACAGAGGCAGATACTTAACTGTCTCAAAATTCAACTGATTTCTGGAAGCTTTTTCAGAGTACATAAGTTTTCATTTGCATCCCTCTTCGGACTACATATCAAGAGGTTTTTTCCACATACATACAACAGTAAAATTTATAATGCTATTGAACTTGGTGAGATTATTTTCACCTAAAAACAACCACAAGAAGTAGAAAATAGTATTTACATTTATGAATCCCTACACTATATTTGCTTGGTTACCTCTGTCCCTCATAAGAGGACAGGCATCAGATTGTGGCTGGAACCACCAGCAATAGTCAGTTTCAGCAACCCTTCTCTTTCAGTACAGAAGTAGCAGCACCAGCAGCTTCTTGCTCTCTGGCATGTTTTTAGCAGATACGAGAAAAAAACCACATTAATTACCTCCACTGAATACCGCTTCAAAATACCTTTACTACTACTAGTTGCATGCTAGCATTCAGTATTACTAACCTACAGAGGATGTCTGGGAAATGTAAAATCCTATTAAAAAGGGTTCTTAAACACTTAGCACTGTAATTCCACTTTCAATGTGTGGGACAGTAAACTGAACACAGGTTTCTTGCAAGTAAATTAGAACCACATGTAAAAGCTAAGACCAAAGACAAAATTTGTATTTTACATTTTAAGGAGGCCATCATTCCAAACCATTTTGTTTTGCTTGTATGACAGCTGATGTTAGCCAAACGGTGGTTTCTGGTAACCTGTTTTACCTTACATGCAATGGAACAAGAATATGTAAACATGTGAACACTTATCTCTCCTGACTAACAAAACTTTAAAAACATGGTAGTTCGGAATCCTGTAACCATCGTGACTACATTCCACACTTCTTCAGAACTAGGGCTCATGTCATTAAGAGTTGGAAATGTAAAAAAATATAGAAGTAATTAAAAAAAACAATCCACACATTTCTGGGGACCGTCTACTCACATCATCATTCTGCTGTGCTTCCTGCATGACAAACTCTCGTACCATGGATGGGTTGTATTCAACCAAATATGAGAATATATCAGTGGCTGCACTTCGTACTTGTGCATCATCCATACCCTGGAAAAGCCAAATAGAGTAATTTATATTTCCTTAAATGAACAGGCTTAAATGGAATGAAAAACTGAAAACTTATAGCTATTAATTCCTACTTACAAGTCATACCTAACTATTAATAAACTGTATTTTACAACTGAATTTATTTTACAACTGAATTTAACCCTAACCTCTTATTTGTACATATGACAACTGTTGGGAAAATTTTACAGTTTCCCTGACCTTTGGCATATTTCCCTATTTTCTTAGCTGTACATCAAGAAGTATGCAAAGATAGTAAAGTGAATTAGAAAACAAACACATAAGAATGCCAGGGCACTTACTAATGTCATATTGGATCTGCTTTTAAAAGTTTTATGAAAATATTTTAAATCTTTCAATCTCAATCTAAGACAAGACAAATGAAGCAAACATTGCAGAAAACCAGGAGACTGAAATCTGGCATACTTTCTTTAAAAAAACCCAAACCTCTCTCAAGATAAATATAATTATTATCATAAATAAACTGAGCTGACTTACCAGTATGACTTCTAGTGCTGGTAGTATGCCCATATTTGACAAGGTTTTGAAAAATGCATCTCTATTTTGAGGCTGCAGTGTTTGAGAGAACGCACAAAATTCTTTAAGAAAATTTACCTGAAAAACAGGAACAACATACTAGTTAGTAATAAATTTTTTTTTTAAAAAAATGCATGCATCACTTTGTAGTAACTGTCCCTTTCATGTGTATTTTACAGACTTCTTACCAATTCCTGTCTTTTCTCCTCATCTGTGGCTTCATCTGTTAGTTGGGCAAACAAGTCTGTCAGAAATTTTTCATCCTCCTACAAAGGCAAAACAATATGATTTTTTTATTTAACAATATCAGAAGACATCCAAGTATAATACAAAGTTCTTCTGAACCATGCCTCCTGCAATTAAGAGAACATATGCTTACGTACCGTAGTTAATTGTACCAGCATCAACTTTCTAATTGAATTTTTAAACAATTTAATATGAATCTTCTTTTTTGAGCTGTCATGTTCAACACCTCCCCATCCCTCCACACTTCATTCTTAGTAATGATCTATCTTGTATTGCCTTTTGGCTGTCCAGTTTCTATTCTCTGCTGCCATTCTCATAATTCTGTCTACAACTTCTTCTCTAACCTCCCCTCCCTTGTCACACACCCATCCCCCTAAACCACACTACAATAACCTTGCTTCAGCTGTTTATGTATTTTGATAAACATGAACTCCCAGTCATCCCTACACACCTACATCTTTGGAATGTTACAAGATCTTTGCAGCAGAACTAAAGCAAGGACACAATGAAGGGAGAG
>NW_009954241.1:2193290-2224741 GCF_000747805.2 Chaetura pelagica
TGTTGTGAAAAGGGTGAATTCTAGAAATCAAATAAAAATAACTGTTCCTATTATGTACAGCACTGACTGGGCATTGTGGCTGGCAGCAATCAAAACCATTCTGTTATTTTTCATACTGCTGTACCTTAACAAAACTACAAATAGCAGCCAACACATTACAAATGTATATTGAGACTGAAATAAGTGGCAATGCCTTGCTTCCCACTACCTTTACAGTCGTAACTAGATTATTAAAACAAACCTTTCCCCAATATTATACAGTAATGAGATCTTTTTCAAGCACTTGCTTGAAAAAGATACCTGCACATCAGATACAAAAAGACTTTTTAAAAAAGCTGTCAGTGTTGTTTCTTGTGAAATGAGTAACACCACATGCAATATTCCTCCATCCCAAAACCACAGTGCTAGGAAACTCAAGCTGCCTCACTAATATTTACACAGCATAAAGCAGAACCATGCAAGTACTTCCAAAACATCCACGTAAACATTCTTATATTACAAATTACCTAGGTACCTCCTCCAGGCTCACCTTGCAGCCTTGCTGAGAAAATGAGTACCTCAGTTCCAATAGCACACCATGCTAATGCAGCTATGATGCTGTCACAACCCAATCCAGGACCTCTACATGGCACTGCACAACACAGATAAACCCAAAATAGGTTGGCATGAGCTACTGCCCTACAAGGCATTTCACCACACTGTTAAGGTAAACCCTGTATTTAGCTTTCATTCTTTCGTGCTGTGCTTCTAAACTGACCCTACAGTCTAGTAATAAAAAACAAAGAATGATTTCTGGACATAATTTCAGGTGCTATTTCTGTGACTACTTCAAAATCAAAATTAAAGAGATAGGAGAGGCCTCATTTGAGGTTTACTGAAATTCATTATAGAGAGTCAAGCACTGGAAATATAAAGTTTGACTTTCAGATACCAACAAATATGTTCAAAACAACTATTAAGGTCTTTGATCTCAAGAAAAAGAACTTAAGTTGTGATGAAAGAATACAAGGATGTTTGTCTACCTGCTACCGAGCTGTTATATGGCTTAGTAAGTTTTCTGTTCTGATAATACTTCCTAGACATTACTGATAATATACCTAACCCACAGCAGAGATATTGATATCCTTGTTTACTGAAAAAAAACAAAACAGAAACCCCAGTTTTTTGAAGTACATGCAAGTCCTTCTCCATGAGTAGCAGTGCACTTCACAAAAGGCTAATTAATTTGCTTTAATTTCTCTTTTTGCTATTTTGATCAAGATATAAAACTAATCTCATCTATCAAAACTTTTGAGAAGATGCACACACCTCCAGCTGGAAAGTGCAACCCCTTTCACAGTAAGGATTTCCATTCTTACTGTGAAATTAATTTTTCACCTCCTTCATAATACCTGACACTTGGTGCAAGTCAATACCACAGAAATAGCCCAGAGTGATCACTGGAGGGGAAAAAAAAAAAAAAAGTAAATTTCAGCATTTAAATGTCAGAGACATAAGTAGTGCACTTCACCATAAAAAGATCCACAGTATTACCCCAAGTATCAGATCACAGAATCATAGCATGCCAGGTTGGAAGGGACCTCAAGGATCATCTGGTCCAACCTTTCCAGGTAATAGTAGAGTTTATATGAGATGGCTCAGCACTCTGTCAAGCTGAGACTTTAAACTGTCCAATGTGGGGGAATCTACCACTGTTACTATTTTTTTTTTTTAAGTCAAAATGTGGAAGTAGAGGAGGAGACCCAGCACTGGTGATACATGGGTCTCATTTATGACCCCCTGCTGAGCTCCAGAAACAAGAGTTGGCTGGGGAAGCTGCACCTCCAGGACTACAGGACAGAGTATAGCAGGTAGTGTCACTACTGGGCAGGAAGGCATAGGCAAGATCCTAGCTCTGCTCTCTGATGAAATCGCACCAGACCCATGCCTGGTTCAAGATATGGCATCTGCAGCAGAGGCCAACCCATCCACCCTGTTACTGGGCTGGCAAACATTTGGGGCTTACAGAAGGGACTTCCTAACATTGGGAAGTGATGAAGATTTCAATGCTGACACTAATCCTTCACATCTGCAGAACTTAACCATTCTTTAACCTTCCACATACATACTATAATATAGTATTCTACAATTCTGAATAGATGATAATATTGAAGCATTTCCCACACCATAATTTCTCCCAAGCTCCATTAAATACATAGTATTTTTAAATTAATAGAATTATCTGAAATGTCTTGGCCTTAGAACAACTGTGATCTACTTAAAATCAGACAAATGAAGATGGATCAGATTCAAAATACCCACCCTTACATGGACAAAACACAGTAAATGGCAGTTATTCCAAGAAAATACGAACAATCTATAACTAACTTTGCAGTTACGTCTTGGTCCTGAAATGTATTTATGCACTATGTCAGATGCTCAATGACAGTTAGACAGGTGGCTAATTATGGGAAAAACCTAGACTCTCTCACATTTACAGAAAAATTGTGATTGCAATGAACATTCTAAACACAAGATTCTCTTTCTCAAGATGCAAAATTACTGACAAGGGCAGCATATCTAAATATACACTCCTGAACAATACAACCAGAATCTATGGACATGAACAGTCTGAGAACTGAGTTCACGTATTTTAGAAGTTACAAAGAACCAACACAAGCTTAATTTTTTTTGTTTTTTCCAACTTGCAAAAGTCCCCCCAAATATATCTATGAAGTGAACACAGTGCAAATGCATAATTCTTTGCAGTCTCTGGCCTCTTCATGCAGACAAGTATCAAAACCCATTTGGATGTGTCTTAAAAGCTGTGAAGGTCACAACTATTTTCCAAGAAAATAAGACTGTAAATGACAGTTTTAAGGACAATTGCAGAACCTAGCTGTTTCTCCATGCACAGAAATAATTAAATGTGAAATCCTTACTATGCATGTATCAAACACCAAGTATATTCATTTATGTTTCTACCAGATCTAAGTAGATGCCCCCAGGGTTTAACACATTTCAAAGTTCATTAAGATAAAATTAAGCCAGGCCACCTACTCACTCAATCATTTATTACTTTAAAAATAAGACCAAATATGATCACAAAAAAGACACTATTTACAGTTGTGATTCAACTTGCAAAGCAGTCCTCCTCCTCCCAAAAGGCACTTAAAAACCTTCTTCAACAGCAGAGCTCTCAAAACTACCAGGTTTCAGATACTTCATGACTGTGATTAGAAACAAATGATGAAACATCCCTTTTTCAAAAAAATATCCAAGAAACTCAACACTACCTAAGCTGGAAAGAGTTTACTTTCTATCCTGTTCTCCACCTCTCTATTCATTTTAGGCAGAAATATTTCAGCCCAGAAAGTGAGTTTCATAAAACATTACAAGCAGAGAATTACAGCTTCAAACACACATTCCTTCATGCTACCAGACCAGCAGATTTCACAGTTTAAAATTATTCAGTCTCCTTTATCCCAGACTACCTTCCCACACATGCCTTCATTTGCTATCAATAAGCTAGCTTCACTTGAGACAGCTCACTGAAACTGCAGCAGGATCCACTGGATTACATCTGGAGTTTCTACACACATGGAAAATAATTTTCTACAATGAAAAAGTTATGTTAGAAATCATTAGCGTGCACCACTCGCAAACTTCTTTTCATCAAGTCATTTCCCCCAGAAAGTGGCATCCTTTTACACTTCATTGCAAGGTAAATCTTATTTCTGAGCCAACTAATGCAAAACAGCAGACCAGCAAAAGACATTCCAATTCTAATATGTTTGGGTAAAACTACAAACTTGCACTGAAACAATTATTCCCCTAAAACAGCGACAGGAAATTATATTTATATACATGGGGTTCTGTTAAGAATAAGTAACTATCTGTAAAGCTACTTTCAAAATTAAAACCAGGCTGTTGTTATATATAAATTCAGTAAAACATACACATGCACCTAAATGCCTATGACTTTTTAGTTACTGAAAAGTGGAATAGGGACTATTTGTAATACTTCTGTATTGAAAAAAATTTTAACCAGTAGTAAAGCCACATGATCACTGCTCTACTAGGCACAGAAATTGTTTTAACATATATTCAATTCTCCCCTGCTACTCTCCACTTTCCTGAAAATAAAAAAACACTGACATCTAAATGCACATACTTGAAAGTAATCCTAAGAGTATTTTGTATTCTGGAAGATAAAAACACCACAGGATCTTGCTGGCAAAAAGAACACGCCAATGAGAAAGGGGGGAGAGAATGGAAGGGAAACAGTGTTTGCTCACTCTATGGCGCAGTTTTGCAAGTTTTTGTTTTTTTTAAAACTAGTTAATAATACAAAGGGAAAGAACTGGTGGCCTCCAGTGTGAACATTAGTATATATTTTTTAAATTGCAAAAGAGCGTCATATAAAGCAAGAAACACCACTTACCTGTCCCACCCCCATTCTCAAAACTTGGCGAACTCCATCTTTCAGCAAAGTTTCTTGGTAGCTATGACATCTCAAGACTAGAACAGGCTGGACCCCAAGCAGTAAGAGCATATTAGGAGGGGCTGAAATTGGAAAAAAATGTTATATACCTCTTTCTCATCTTAAGTCAGCAAATCATAAAACCTGTAATTGAGCTGGCTTCCACAGCAGTTAATTATGAAGACTGGAAATACTGGTATTATGCACTGACTATCCATCATGACAAAGAGTATCTAGTTTAATGAGACCTTTACATATTACCTAAATTGACAGATCTTAGGCAATTAAATCACAAATAGACTAAACGCCATTTCTCAGAAAAGCCTATCAGTGCAAGCATTTTTAGAAAGATCACAGAAAGCTAACCTTAATGAATAAAGAGGGAAGAACACCCTAAATGCTAAAGGTGATCCATGCACTACTTCTGGTTTTACCAGAGAACAAGCATCAGTTATTTACCTACCAAAGAAAGCAAAATCATGGAAGCAGGCACCTTCTATGACTACAGAATTTCTAAAGTTGGTTTTTTTCCTTAAAAAAAAAAAAAAAGACAAAATCTCTCCTAATAAAGCCAGGACTCTTAAGAATAAGCATATTGTTATTCACATTACTCACTAGTTGTAACTGAAAAACAGACCTTCAATGACACCAAATACCTTAAATACGACACAGCAGTTGTACTAAGTCAAGTCAGATGTCAAAAAGCATAGGGCACAACCTGCAGAGTCTTGCACAAATTTCTAGTCACCTTCTGGAAACTAAGGTATGGCTCAGTTAATAAGATGAGGGTAGTGCAAAGTGCCACTTTATATAATACACAAGCTAATATGAAAAGGGATCTTCAGAGATCTTTTTTTCTTGGTGGAGGTAACAATTTTTCTTCCTTTTTTTTTTTTTTTTACACCCAGAGTGAGAAGAACAGAACATAAACCAACTCAGTTTAAACACAATATTTGTAATACATCACAGGACACCAGCTGCTCAGTGAGCTCACTTTCAATCTGAGAAGTAAAATTTCCTAAAAAGACAGCTCTTTTGTCAGACCCTCAATGGCCCAGGAGAGACAACCTAAAGTAAACAGCAGAAGCATAACAACCTGTATTACACATCAAATAACTAAGAACTTGAGACATCCATGGCTCCCAATAGACTACCATCCCAGCAAATCTTCAATTGATAATAACTTATAAAAGAAACAGCTTCTTAAGTACACATCTAAGGTTAGTGAGCACCTCATAACATCTAAAATAATTAATGCCAGGAACTCCAGTTACAGGCAACTTTAAATCTTTCATGAAACAACACACATTTCCCCACCAAAGTATTGTGATACAACCAGCTACAGAAATGCACATTAAACCACTGATGTAAGAGATTAAGAATTACTTATGGAAGTGAAATGAACAAAAGCAGTCTTTTAATTTTCTTATCAGAATATTATTTATTCTGCTTAAAGAAATAAGAAGGAGCAGTGTCATACATTTCATACATGGACTGTGGGAATGGGAGGGGTGGAGAAAGAAACAGGGAAAACAAAACTTTAGCAGGCAGAGATTACAGAAAAGTGCAATCTGGCACATTGCTCTATAAATAAATTAATACCAGGTAAGTAGGTTTAAACCTTGGCTTAGAGCTACACTGTGAGAACTTGAAAAATCACTCAAGCAAGCCTTTTGATCTCTTAGAATTGCAATGGGCATATAATTTGTGGTGGCCTCTCAATTCCCTCAAAATCAAGAACTCATCAGCAATGTCAAGTAATACCCAACATTCTTATCTATAATCTCAGGGAAGTCCCCCTCAATGCTATAGAGCTGTATTGTGAAAGGACTAAGAAATGCAGCATAGCACAGGATGTATTTTCTTCATGTGTGCTACCACCCTTGTCTCCACCAAGCCGTAGAGCACACTTCAACAATTTGAAATATTTATTGAACTTTGAAAGTTATGAAACGCTAATTCTTCTGACTCCACCACATAGGCAGTATACTTTATTCTCAACCATAGACAACAGCAACAGAAGTGAAGATAAGGTTCAGAAATCTGTGGTCACAAAACAAATAAAAACTAGATCTGATACTCAACTGTAAACTGTAACTAACAACTTTTGCAACCACATCAAACCTTGATATTCTAACCCAAGGCTACCCTACATCTACTAGCCTAACAAAGGTTCCAAGAGGAAATAAATTTTAAAAAAAGAAACTAATCAGCTTCTAGTCTTTGATCAAGTTATCTTGGGATTTATGGAAAATGCCCTTAATGAATTTGCAGAATCAGGCCCCTTTTCTCCTTGTCCAGTTTCCTTTTCAGAATCAGCCACAGACACGACAACTCCAGAATAATTCTTCCCCTCCTCCTCAAGCCAAAGCATATCATCCTCAGGACTTTGCTATTAGCAACCCTTCCAAAGAAGTAAAGATATTTTAGACATACTAGTCATACTGGATATTCAACTTGAGACCCCTTAACTGAATCTTTTTTAGCACTCTCAAAGTCAAGCCTGTAAACTTTCCCGAACTGGCCCCTGCAAAATTAAGGCCTTCTGACTGTTTCAGATATGCATTTGTGACTGTTTATCAAGGACACACATACAGATGTAAAGATTTTGGTTCAATCAGGCTGAGGTCTAGTACTTCAGTACTATTGAAGATGTCCCAGGTGTTTCACCACGTCTCCAGTGTCTTCTCCAATAAGTGATGGTCTGTCTCCAGTTAGCGAGGCACACACCTCAGGTGCCAGGCTTGGGCAACGTCTTGCACATCTAGCTGCTTATCAAATACTCCATGTGCAGACATAATAGATTAAAGGTTCAGAAGAGTGGATTAAATAACACCAGTATCAACTGAGAGGGGTGGAGGAAAAGTCGGGAGGCCTAGTTTTGATAATGATTTGCCGAGTGAACTTGCAAAAGGTGTTTTTACTCTACTATGCTGTATTTTCCATTAAATTAAACAGGGTGTGTTCTGAGATTCAACTGAAGATAAATATGATTAAGTTAATCAGTGGCATCCAGCACTTTGTCCATTTCTCCAGATGAGGTAGCCCCTATAAAGACAATTAGCTATTCATTTATTAAGCATTAGGAGAATTAAGATAATGATAATTAACTTCTACAAACCAAAATACATGTGCTCTAACACGCCACTGAGTTATCTGAAAGCTTTAGGAGGATCTCAATACAGAGATGTGCCACCTATTTCTACACAGATCAGGAACGTCATGGGCTGGTGCAGAATATCTAATACATGTAGGTAAGATATAAAAAGGCTCATATAATCTTTTTATATTTGCATTAAGATATACATCATGTAATGAAAAACTGGTAATTCCAAGCAGTACTTTTTAGGAACTTAAGACCAACTAAGAAAACATTCAAGCATCTAAGGCAATGTTATGTTTTGAACCTGTACTTTCCAAACAACTAACTTAATTTATTTGAAAATTAGAAACATTTATACCCTGGTATAATATTATGTTTGTGAAATCAACACTTCAAAAAGCAAACAGTACTATTAATTCCAAATAACCTCATTTGGGATTCTAAATGTTTGCTCCATTAAGAGCATTTTTGTTTCCAGTTAGATAATCTAGTCCAAAATTTGAAATTTAAGAACATATATTTAGCAGCTCATACTCAAATCCTCGCCTTTTTGTAATACTTCAAAACGACTTTCAGAATCACAGAATGGAAGGTTCCACTAAAGCACCTCAATCTTTCAAAGAAAAATTATCCAACTTTCTCTGGCCAAGTGCAGATAAAAAGACTACAAAATTTTCAAACTTACCTGTAACATACCAACTATTTCCACTTTATTAAAAAAGATGAAAGAATGAAGTGTTGATAGCATATTTTCCTCAAAAACTGAGGGAGTGGGTAGGACCATATCTTGAATATACTGTACTCTGTATGTCTGATGTATTTTTTGCTTCAGCTCTGGATCAGATATAGGAATCACCTCTTTAAATTTTGCTGTTTTAGTCAGAAATTCCCTGTGTTTCCGTGACTGTGATAAAGACGGATCATATTCTAGGCATCCAATTACGTCCATTATACATTCCTCGGAAAACATGACTTCAAAAAGTGCAGTTCTGTTCAAAAGGAAAATTCCCTTGATAATTTCATATAAGTGGTGTAGTCCTTCAGTGTTCTCCAAGTCTTCACACACATGAAAAATTTCTAAGAGCTTCTTAATATAGCCCTCATTTTCTAGTGCTAGTGCGAGTTTTTCACGACGTAACGGTGAGGGCAGTGAAGATGCCACAAGTTCTGCAATTTCTTCTAGTCGACTTAATTCACAAGATGGCAATTCTAGACCTGGTGATGACATATCATCAAAACGTTCTTCCTCAGATTCATCAACAAGGTCCTGAGTAATATCAACAGAAGGGTCTTTGCCTTGAACCTACAAAATAAGATGCGTACAAAGAAGTGGAGTTTAATATTTACTTGAACTTTTTTTTTTTAATGTTACTTTTTTTGGTACTGCCAAAATAGAAGTGCAAATGTAAGCCTGACTGAGTACAGCTGCTTTGGGAAATATAAGATAATGACAAGATTTCTTAAAACGGAAGGGTTAACAAAATTATTTCTAAATTAGATACTTATTTCTATTTATTTTCTATAAAAAGGAGGAAGAGTAAGTAAAAGAATGACATTTTCTGAGTACTTCAAATAAAAAAGGAAATTCATAATTACTCGTATGGATGACTTTTTAATAGACTATTGAACTAAGCTATTTGTTTCCAGTCTTCATTCTCTGCAGGCAGATTTTGAAAAGCAAATCAGTATTACATTATTGACCTGATAGCTTTAACCATTTATCTGTAGGCTATTTAACTGTTCACGTGGCTTTTCAAAGCTTCTGCTATCTCAGAGGAAAGAGGTGAATCTTGTTAATTTAATTTATGTTTTCAGTTCTGGAAAGCTGCAAGTCAAACTCTGTTACTGCTCACTTTGTAAATACTCAGAGGCACAGAATCCCCTCTTAAGAGCTGAAAACCACAAACTAATATTAACAGAAGGGTAGTTGAAATCTGGAACTGTCAGGGAAATAAGGCACAGTACCTACAAAGATCTCTTTAGAGATACAATAAGGAAACTGCAGAAAGAACACATTAGTGAAAAAAAAAACAGACACAGATGCTTGAGCACCAGAATGCTTCAGCTTTAATGACATCTTAATTGTAGTATCTGCTTGGAGTCTGATGTATCAAATCCAGAAAGGCACTGCTGTGTAGAACAGTAAAAGGTACTGTTATTTTTTATCTTGGAAATCAACAACAACAAAAAATTAGATGGGAGCAATAACTAGTAACGGATAACAGCCAACCTATACTTAGATTAAAATCCAGAATGCTGTTAAAACCCATGTACTGTCCTGTTTATATATCTGCAACCACTTCCAGTTTAAGTAGTGTTAAATTTCTCTAAAGACTGAGCAAGCTTAAGATCTTTGAAGTATACCAGACACAAATACAATAGCATGGCTTCAAAACAGGATGTAAAGACACTGGTTTCTTCCAGAAGTACTATATATTTATATGAGGCTGAGGAAGCTGGGTTTCTTATCTGGATGTTTCCCAAGACACAATTTCCCTTTTCCCCCCATTTTGTTTCTGTTCCCAACTTTTGGTCCTTTGACTGCTAGGGTTCCTGGAAACTTTTCTGTACTTATTTACATTAAGTGGTATTTATTGAGTATTAAGTATTTATTGAAAAGACTCATTCCTAGGAAAAGGAATTCCCTGTACACATGAAATTATAAAACCAGATTTCTTTTGCTTTATTTCTGAAATGAGTGAGAACAAGCTCTGAAAGACAGAGTGGAGAGACAGATGTTTGTTAGGAACAGAGTGAGAGGGCATAGAGAGAGAACTGGACATATTTAAGGTAAGTCCTACCTAATCATAGAATTGTTTTGGCTGGAAAAGACCTTTAAGATTATCAAGTCCAACTGTATACCTAGCAGTGCTAAATACGCCACTAAACCATCTCCCTAACAACACATCTACATGTCTTTTAAATACCTCCAGAGATGGTGATCTGACCACTTCCTTGGGCAGCCTGTTCCAGTGTTAGACAACCCTTTCAGTAAGGAATGGTTTCCTAATATCCAATCTAAACCTCTCATAGTGCAACTTGAGACCATTTCCTCTTGTTCTGTTGCTTGTTACTTGGAAGAAACCAACTCCACCTTGCTACAACCTCCTTTCAGGTAGTTGCAGAGAGCAATAAAAGTCTCCCCTGACTTTTTATCTCCAGGCTAAACAACCTCAGTTCCCTCATCTGCTCTTCCTGAGATTTGTTCTTTAAGCCCTTCATCAACGTACATTCAACTAAAAAGTTATGTCAAGCAAGAAGACATGAAAATGCTTTAAAAAAACCCCAAACATAGTTTAAGTTCATATCAAATCCTGGAGGAAGGAGTAAGTTTTCAAACTCAAACATAAAAAATGTGGGGAAGGTGGCTAAGACAAGAGTTTTTAGTTTCTATCTACTGTGTTCAGATTCACCTCTTTGAACAGTCTAAGAAATACAGACACAAACATTAAGATGATTTAAGTGTCTCAATATTACATTTATCAAACTTACCTGACATATTTTTTCCCATATTTCATCACATCCTGCTTTTTCTTGAAAGCTAAGTGCCAAATCATAATTTTCAGCTTCAGACCACACAATCAAGGTATCCTTTAAAGAGAGGAAGAGTATTTTCAGGCAATGTATTTCAGATTTTGCAAACCTGAATAGTGTTTAAAGTGTAAGTTTCTAAAATAAATCCAGCTTGACACCTAACTCTTACAATACAAATATAACCATCACACTTTGTAAGATACTTATATGTTCTGAGATTCTTAGGATTAAAAACATTTCTGCATAAATCAGAATAAGAAAGTTCCAGAAAGTTTTAGAAGCTAACTCACATGGCCACATTACTGTAAATCTCCAAAAGTTTGGATACTTCTACCTCAATGTAAAATAGGGTGACAAAAGCAACAGGTTGGTTTTTGTTGTTGGGTTTTGGTTGTTTTTTTTAAAAATCTGTTTCAATTGGACCATATAAAACTGCACATCTTTTATAGGATCAAAGTTACAGTAATTTTTAAAAATTTTATAGCTCCAGAAGACACCATGCTAATGCACAGAACAGCTGCTTAAAAAGCAGCCCCAAGATACCTAGAAAGTTTAAACAAGAAAAGAAACTTGAACATGCACAGTTAACTCCTAAGAGAATGCACAGATACTACACTGAATGACGCACACCATTTTTACCCATTCCAAACTACCAATCTGAAGGAGTGTTTTGCCCTACATTTCTAGAAGTTCCCTGAAACTGTGCTTACTTACGTTTACTACCCAGACACTTAAGCTCTTATCTACTTACTAGATTAGTTCAAGAGTTTATCAGAGCCCTCATATTGCATGCAAAAACAATATATGGAAACATGTTTATTCTCCAAACAACAATATTGCACACTGATAACATATTTGATGCAGTAGTTTACAGACGGTCTGCTAAATAACTGTTAGAATTAAAAAAAACATGGAGGAGAAGAAAACAATCTGCATTATTTACATATAGAATTCAGTTTTATTTTTAAAGTCTCTTGTATTCCTGTAACAGCTATCTGAAATACAGCCACATTAAATATATAGAGCCCTGTGAAGCTGCATTATTTCAATTAAATGCTAAAACATGCATTTACTCAGCGGGACAAGAGGCATGAGAGCTCTACTTGTATTTCAATAGGAATCATAAAAGAGTATTTTTTGCTTCACTAAATATAGATTTTTGCTTACAGTGATTATTCCTAAAGGAATTAATTTTAAATAGTTGCAAAAGCACTTTAAGTTGTCAGACATCTGTAAATTATTTATTATTTATCATTAAACAGTTTATTAACTACGTTTAATTTCTTTCCAATATTAAAATGAACATAGAGGATAAAGAGAAATCTTACACTTCGATGTCGATTCACACTAACTAGAAAACTCCTTTAACTAAACTATAATCTAAATTGCACAATCAGTTAGCTCCATTAGGATGCAGTCAAGCAAAACAATATAATCAATCAATTTGCCATTACCAGAGCAGCTATACTGCTTCAGAGTCACTAATGGCTTTACCTTGCAAATGGCAAATAGTTTACCTTTTCCTTTTCCAAAGGTTGAGGAAGAGGTGGTACACAGAAGAAAGGGATTTAGGAAGACCACCTCCAAAATACAAAAGGAAGAAGAAAGTCACAATTAATAGTTTATTCTCTACAAGACAGGTCATGGTGCAAATACTCTGGTAATAACAGATTGACAGCACCTAGTACTGCTGACTCCTAGAGAGTAAGAAAAGTAACACTTTACAGAATTTTAAAAAGGAAAGGTCCAAGAGAAAAAAATATTCTATTTTTTAAAATAATATTTTAAAAACAGTATGTACCTTACCGCAGTATTTATTTTATGTATCAGGTTCCAAATTTAATACATTAATCTTTACAATTAGTATTTATACTGCAGTAATTTTCAAGGCCACTATCTCATCAGCTCCCCACTGAGCAGCTCTCATTTCATTTCAAAAAACCCCACCTTAACACTAAATCTTAAGTAGACCCTAGCAGGACTTGCTTCATTCCTATCTAATTACATTTCCATTTAAAGTGGTTAGATTTCTAAGCAAGCCATTTCCAAAAGATGAAAATTTATTTTCTTCTCTATAAAGATCATGACTAACAAAAAGGGAAATTACAAAAAGAACACAAATAAGAACAATGTTCTTTACATTAACTGAAGTAAATTGAATAAATAAAAGCTCTGAATTCTCTGAATAAAATCCAGCACTAGACCAGGGAAGGTCTGTCTTTTTCCTCTGGGGAGAGGAGGGCTGGATAGAGGAAAGCAGACACAGGAAAAATGAAAGGTAAGACAAAGGTAAATCTGCTTTGGAAAACTGTAGTTACAGATATACAGAA
Source organism: Chaetura pelagica (assembly GCF_000747805.2). Lineage (NCBI taxonomy): Eukaryota > Metazoa > Chordata > Aves > Apodiformes > Apodidae > Chaetura > Chaetura pelagica. Next base: position 2,206,720 of record NW_009954241.1, read on the forward strand.
GTATGTTTGGCCATAGTACAGCAACTGTTCTTGTTAAACAAGATCATCTACTATCATACATAGAAGTTAAGACAGTATTTTATCACCTTTACACATTCTGATTTTTTTTTTTTTCTTTGGAATACAAAACAAAAAACTGCTGAAATAAATTATTCAAGCAGCAGAACAATAACCTTCAGGTTTTGCTTTTTAGTATTAGAAAAGTATTTTCCAATTGTCAACATTAACAATTTCAAATATTTGGTTACCTGAGGTCTTATCACAAAAGGATTTTATGTTACAAATTAATAACAGTGTCTCAACAGAAATTTACCAATTGCTACTCTCTGAATCTTCAGTAAGAGATTATTTGTATGTACCTGATTTCTTGCCTAAAAGGGCTTTTAAAAAGAGAGCATAAAACAAAGTGAGAAAAGGACTTCACTCCGTTGCATAATACACGGCTCAGTCAAAGTTTAAACTCATTGTTACATGCAGACAGCTATTAATCTAATTCCTTTTTCTTAATCCTACAAAGCTTATAAACATCCAAAGGAAGAGCATGACAAGACATGTAGGGAGAAGTGACTGAAGGAAATTCTAGATGTAGGTAAAGATAAAATGTGAATGAAGTCTAGTTTCTGCTTGTTTTATTTAAAGCAAGCTGTTTGACCTGAAATTTCCTCCTTGTAATTTGAGCCCACTAACTAGTCTGCATCTCTCAGCTGTGGGCTAGGATTGTATGTCACTTCCAAATGCCAAACATTATTTCTTGCAACTCCAAAAAACAACTGAAATTTCTTAAAACTGTCTCCTCCATTCCAAGAAAAAACAGGAGTGTGAATAAATATACTTAGCAATAGGAGCTGTTGGTCAGAGAGGTAAGGAGATGAGTCTTGCACATCACCCCTCTATGAGCATAAAATCTTCAATGTTGTGTGATTCATAAAAAACAGTTCTGTTTCTGTTCGATGAAAAACATTTCTTTTTTTGCACTACAAAATGTTAGCCTCTAGCCAAGGAACTGGATGGGATGACTAAAACATCTAAATTTTGTTCTTATCTAGCTTGTCATTAAACATAATTGAAATGTGAAACTGCAGTATCGAATCAGAGCTACACTGTGTGAACTGAGTCATAAACATGGACAAATGTTTTATCACTGAAGGTTGTTATACTGAGCACTCTGCAAGAATCCCAGTTCATGTTTTTCAAGATGCATTAGAGTTCTTGGCAAGATCTTTTTTAAATAGAATGATAATCAGGAAACCACTTATGTAGAGTTCCCAATCTTATTCCTCATTTGAAAACCATTTTCTGCTTCACAAAAAATATTTTTATAACAATGCCAGTTGGACATATCACTACCTTAGCATACAAAAAACTTGCTGTCTCCCTAAGACCGTTTATATAAACTTGTCTTCTTTTATGTTACTGTTCATTATGACTACTCAGATATAATCAGGAAATCTTAATTTTACACAAAAATTCTGAGCTTGACCTCCTTCTACAAGACACATATAGTTAACATTCCAATAAAGAGATATTTATAATTTCTACCAGTGGAGGTTGACTTTTTGCCCTCCTATCCTTACTAAGATACAGCCAGAGGCAAAACTTCTTCAGAAAATAATCAGGCACTTCTCTGCTACTTGTCTTACTGCTGGCTGCATCAATCCCACATGGAGCAAGTTTTGGTTAGAGATTTTCAAGGAAGCATTACTGTGTGGTACAGCTTTATTTGAGAATTCATTCCTAAGAAGCCAATGTTAAAAAATACCCATGCAAGAGTTTAAGCTAGGAAGCAGCGACCATTCTACTTAGATGAACAAGGCTTAGTGTATCTACCATATGATTTCTCCTCACTTCTTGGTATTATTCTTTCCAAAAGGCTTACTTTCCTTAACAGAAAGAATACACACTATGTCTCAAGTTCTTGCCGTAATACTCATCTGAAGTCATACTTTTATTAGACATTAAGTAAGTTTTATTAGCAAGCTGATTAGCAGGTGTGTTGTACAGCATTCATCCAAAAGCAAGCCCTGGGATTTCATAACAAAGACTTTTAGAGTAACCACACCCAGGATTTAATCCTGCTATAGAACTCATACAGTATTTCTTTCCTAATGAGATAAAATTAAGAAAATTGTTACTGTTTGACTATGTCTTCTCACTGGTGCTCACGACCTGAAAGAATACTAGTCTTCTCCGTAGCTCAAGAATATTCTCTTGGCATCCCTAGGAGATTTAGGCTATTCTCAAGAAGTACTGATCCCCCAAAGTTGATAGATCTTGCACAAACTCTTGCTTTCTGTTTTAAATAGCAAATTAATCTCTCTCTACTATCCTTCAAATTAGTTAAGCCTATGACACTTTCCTTTCCCCACTGGAATTTCAATGGCAGAAGATTGTTGCTCCCTCCCCTTGGACTTCCCGATTTGGCTAGTCTTCCTTACCTAAGCCCCTACATAGTTCATAGTTGCAGACACTTCCCTGGACATGCCAACCATCCTTCAGCATCCTGCTAGCTAATTATTTACAGTAAAAAACACAGTTCAAGCAGCTCTCTGCTCATGAAATAAACTACTGACACTACCCAGTTTTTAATTAAATAGATATATAGTTATCATAGTAAATTGTGGCAGAATCTTCAGGCTAAAATAGCCCACCCCGGTAATAAAAACATAAGGATTTGTGCATTTGGTCACCTAGAACATAGATATGTTAACAAGTTATCCCAAAAACTGAAGTAACATATCAAAGGCACACTCAGTCTTTTGGCAGAATGTATGGTTAGTTTTTATGAAAGCTCAATCACACGGGGCTTTTCATTTAGTGATCTCATAGCTTCATTCCCATGAACCACATGGAATCAAATCAGTGTATTAGCTCTGTATTAGGCCTAGTGACCATACCCAGAGCCAGCAGAAAAATTAGATTTCACAGGAAAACACAAGTGTAGATAAAGGAACATATCCTCATTTAAAAGGATAAAAATTGTGACCATTTAAAACGGTAAAAAAAAAAATTGAAAAAACAACCCACCCCAAAACCAACAGCAGTCACTCCCCTTGCTTCTCCCCTCACTCTAAATAACCACACATTCTTCCTTACTATCTAGCTACAATGGGCACACATTTTATTGAAATGGTTTCGCTGTTGGCTTGCTTGTCCTGACAGCAAGGGCAGGAAGCTAATTTCTGAGTATTCTGCCACTGCCTTTTTGGATCTTTTCAAACTTCAGCTTTGTTATTAATAATTCTGCCCTCTATCATCCAAGGATAGCCGCATTTGAGCTACACAGCTAGTAGATGGTACTCTGGATAAATTTAAGCTTTGTATTCTTGTGAGGAACTGAAAAAGAGACTGCAAAGCAAATGACATAACACACTTAAGTTTCAAGTGCAGAGGCAAGACTTTGTAGGTGGAAGCTGTGAGCAACTCAAGTCTTCCTGTTTCAGTCACAAAAAGTGATGCCATACATACTTCATCCCTGTGCTACCGCATGTACGTGGATGCATCTCAAACAAAGTTGAGGATTCTATTGTGAAAGTATATTGAAAATTGTATACCCTAATCCACAGCGATACCAGCTTTGTCCCTAGATAAATGCTATGTACATCAAATTTATTCCTCCTTTCAGGTTGCACAGGAAGAGTTTTTACACACAACAGTGCTATGATTCATTTTCTGAATAAGGATCACTTGCTTAAGAACAGCACCTTTGTCACTAGCATTCCAGAATTGTGTCTCTTTTACTCCTTTTAAAAAAAACAAAACCATAAAAACTGATGCATGGCTTGAACTGTGTAAACTGACTTCACCAGCACATTGCCATGGAAGTATCTTCTACTTCTATTACTATACTGAGAAATCAATCAACAACAGAAGAGAAAAATTTAGTATTCTATGTGTGGTCCATCAACTCATAACTTAACAAAATTCCACTTACTTTAAGCTTTGTGCTACTTAGCAATAATTAAATCCAGTGTATTCCTTACCACAGCATCAAGACCATTATTGTAACATTTTAAAATAAGAATTCCAATATAACTTAACATATAGTTAAGTCTGGGAAGACAGGGGACTAGATTGCACAGGCTGAAGTATACCAGGACAATGTCAATTTATGAAAAATTAGTTCCCAAGGAGGTCTCAAAATCTGCCAAGTATTTCCTCTACAAAAGGAAAAGCAGAGTTTTATTTACCACAAATTAGATCAACATTTACATGCACAGAGACCTGCCTAAGCCACAATAAAGAGTAGTCATCGCTTTCAAACCTAAATCCCAAGAAATCTAAAGCAGACAATTTGACAAAATTTTACTTGAAGCTCAGGCTGAGTATGGCTTCTGGGCTTTTTTTTTTGCAGTAGTAGTGGGGTTTTGGGGGTTTTTGTTTTATTTTGTCGTTTTGAAGAGTTTTTTTGTAGTTTCCATGGTTATTTTACATGCTAAGAGAATAGAGGCAGCAATGGAAACTTGTACTCAGGTCTTAGCATTATTATTTTAATAAATAATGATCTAAGGCTGTAATGTTTCGAATAAAAGTATATATATGTATATCTGAGATTACATAGTTTGTATTATCAACAATTAATGAGACACTGACACTAATAGTGCAGCACAGGTAGAAAGTCCTTTCACCAATGGAAGTACTTTATCACAAAGGTATCTACAGGCTTGCTGAAGAACCAAAAGCTACTGGCACAGCAAGTTCCCCCAAGAGCTTATCTACCACACATCTCCTTCCTTCCAACCACAAATAACATTACTTGGTCCAAGAAAAGACTGTTTCTTCTTAGAAGCTTCAAGTCAGCCTAGACAGAAGACAGAACTCATTCACTTACTCTGTTTGACACCCAAAGTACCCAAAAGCCACATGTTAAGCATGTCACAGTAAAAACAGATGTACTACCACGTACCCATTTATAATTAAATGGAAGTTCACTCTCACAACAAAATTTTGAGGTAAGAGGCTGGTCAGACCATAACACTGGAAGTTGCTTTGAATTTTAAGTCTTACGTTTCCAGATTTTTCATTACATTTTCGAAGTGCAACTGACAACTGCACACATCTCAAATGTAAGTCATCTATCTCAAGCTGCAATTGCACTAGTAGCTGAGATGACCTAATCTAAGTGGCATTCTTCAGCCAAGAAAGACAGATCTTGCTCTTCCATCCCACAGTTCCACAAATGGATCTTACGTGGTAGCTTGAAACTTCTGCTGACACAGAAAGTTACAAGTTTTTGAGAAGCAATTTGGAGTACCAAGTTGATTTTCTTGTGGTTTAGTGAGTTTAGGCTGTTGAGAGTTCTAGGGGTATAGCTGGAGAGAAGAAACTCTTCCTTTCAGCTGATAAGCTCCAAGCTTTGCTCATACAGAATCAGGTTTAAACTCTGAACTTTTACTAGGGAAAAGGTAAGTAGGCCTCACCTGAAATATATGCTACAAAGTAGGATTAATACACATACCAGGAAAGATTTGGTATTTCTAAGGCTCAGAGTGGAGCCTGACATTCAATCTACATTACAGACTGCTTTGCTTAAATAATATGAACTATTTCTGTCTGCACCGTTTAAGAATATGCTTTAAGAACAGCACTTTTCCTTCTTAAGCACAGAGAACATACAGTGCTGCTCAGGACAGATTCATCTTAGCACTTCTATTTCTCTAACCATGTTTTCACAATCATCAACATCGGATTTGTGCAATGCTAGATTACATATGTCTGACCCAGAATAGTAATGAGCACAGACATGAAATGGTGTTCCACTCACAGGCATGTGTGGTGGTTTGCACTGGTCTTACAATTTTATGCCTACTTTAAGCAGGCTTCATGTTTAATCTGTCATAAATCTTATTGATACAAAGCTCCCCCCACAGTGCTCTTTGAAACAGATATTAAACAGCAAAGCAAGTTTACACTAGATCAGCACTTTATGCCATAGAGCTGTGGAATATTCAATGTCATTTTAGGAGTTCTAAAGCCTGAGTTACTGTATCATAGAACAATGACCTTCAGCTAGTCAGGATTACAACCAAGAGTTAGTTTGTTCTGCATTTTTGCTGATCTTCTCTTTTTTTACTTCCTGCAATTGATTCTCCATACTACATTTGCCTTAGCAGTTGTTCACTACAGACTATTTACATGGTGCATAATGAATTACATAAAGGGGAACATACAGGTTAAATTTTCTAAGGGAAGCTATTTTTAACCCAGACTGGTTCTCCCCATTCAGTTCAACATACAAGCCTACAAACAGCTGCAGCCAGAGAACCAATGGGTCTGCCTGTGAGCAAAACCACAGTTTGGCTGTGCTTATAATAACTATTTAATAACTATTAAAGCTGAAGACTGAAGCTCGTTTTAATACATTAACTGTAGCTGACAGAATTTTAGCAATGTGAGCTGACCACACAGGCAATAAAATATAATCTGGTTCAGCATTTCTAAACCTCTAAGGAGAATTTTCAGCATCCATGAGATAAGAAGAAAAAACAAAGGGTGAGACCTAAAGCTCACTTCTCACAATTCTTTATGGCTCACAATGTGTGGCTTAAATAATTGGAGCAAGGTGAAAACCAGAGGTGAGAAGCTGCCTTTATGTATATAGAATGCTTTGAAGCAGTAGTAACCCATATCCACCTTCCAAGCAAAAGCCAAACAAAGGTAAACATATAAATAGCTTTAAAGCCTTCTAGTCTTCTTTTACATAAAAAAAAAATTGAAAGTTTTAGCACCTGAAATACATAGAAGAAAAAAGCCAGATGATAAGTTTCAGATACTATAATCCTCAGGGACCTTAGCTACTTTATTTTGCCAACTATGCTTTGCCCATCTCTCCCAAAGCATTTTTTGGTGTAAGACCAAGTGCTAGTTATATATATAAAAAAATAAATTGCAAAGAAATAACATTCACATACCAAGAAATGCACAAAAATATTGAGAACTACTTTTCCTCCTGTTTTGGTACAAGAACATACAGTGTAATTTGCAACAGAGGCAAAAGAAAAATTACTGCAGAGCTGAATTTAAAGAACCTGCCTTTAAATGTGAGAAAAAAAATAATGTTTACCTGTTGCTTCTGGTATGCAGTGTTTGGGTTAATTTTGGACTCCAAAAGAAGAGAGCCTAGAAAAACAAAACAAAACACTTATTTACATGTGTACTAAAATTTCTATCTCAGCATGAATTTTCTGATCACCTATATTCTACAGTTTTATTTAATTTTGCCCTCACAGATACTGTTCACATTGTACAGAACATGTGTTTGAGGACTGGACTTCTAACCTCTTTCTTATTCTGAGTAATGACTTCCATGGAAAATTTTTTAGCAATTATAAAGTCTGCAAAAAATAAGCACACAAAAAGCATCACAATTGCACTTCATAGTTGTTTGGGGTTTTTTTTTTACGAAGTCTGCTAATTTTGTGGTATTTACTCTTAAAGTTTAGCTAATATCTAAAAACTAATGCTTAGAGCGGCATCCACTGTGACTGCCAATACAAAAAAACTTCAGATATTATAAGCTTTGAAATAATGGTTTCACAGCACCTTATACTGATTTAAGATATAGAACAACAATTTTATTCTCATGTCTGTGTTTTACTCTCCTTTTCTTTACATAAGCATTAGTGTTAATACAGGTCACATTTAAATGGTTCAGAGTGTTGATCTAGGTAAAAGTAACCCTTCAAACTGCTTTTATTTTTGGTGCAGTCACTCACCTCACCCACCCTGTTTCTCAGTTGCAGAAATACCAGTGCATAAGGGACTATTTACAGCCATGACTTAAATTTACGTATCTGCAGAGCTTCACTCAACATACATGAAGAAGTACTGATAAATTAACTTGCATAGTTGTTCTTGTAATTATGACATAAGGCTATAAGCACCCCTTAAACAGGCACTTCTCCAGTCATTTACCTGCTTGAATTTATTCTTTAAGAAAGTCCAAACTTTAAAGAAAGTCTCAACTTCTAAGTTTCACTGCTATAGCCCTAAGGCAGTCTTGTATTACCAAACTATTTATCAAGTACCCTCACAAAATTTACATTGAAGAAAAATTAAAATGCTTCAACCACTTCAAATATGGAAGTCTGAGAACTTGAAGACAAGGGAAAAAAAGTGACATGGAATTGAAAATTGTACTTCCATCTCTCACAGTAGAATTAACAATTACTAGCTAGTTTTTCACTATCTGAAGAGTATAGCAATTATAAAATCCACAGCAAAAAATATCCCAAACCTATGCTTGTTTACTAAGTACCACTATCCTCAATCTCATAGGTTGCATTTACACAAAATACCCAAACTTCTTTGCTGAAGAACTGCTACTGACTGATAGAACATCACAAAAGCACAGAATATTTTGAGTTGGAAGTGACCTTTAAAGGTCATCCATTTCCTGCCTGGATGCAGTCCTGTGCAATGTGCTCTAGGCGATCCTGCTTTAGCTGGGAGTTGGACTAGATGATCTCTATCAATCCCTACCAATTCTGACAATTCTGTGATTCAACCCCCTTGCAATAAGCATAGACATCTTCAACTATATCAGGTTGCTCAGAGACCCACTCAGCCTGAGCCTAAATGTTTCCAAGTTTGGGGCATCTACCACCTCTCTGGACTACCTGTTCCAGTGTCTCACCGCCCTCACTGTAAAAAATTCTTCCTAATATCTAGTCTAAATCTACCCTCTTTCAGTTTAAAACCATTATCTCCTGTCCTATCACAACAGGCCCTACTAAAAAGACTGTCCCCATCTTTCTTTTAAGCCTTCTTTAAATACTCAAAGTCTGCAGGTAGGGCTCCCTGGAGCCTTTTCTTCTCCAGGCTGAACAACCTCAACTCTCTCAGCCTGTCCCCATAGGAGAAGTGCTCCAGACCTTTGATAATTTTTTTTGTGGCCCTCCTCTGGACACATTCCAACAGCCCATGTCCTTCTTGTGCTGGGGACAGAACTGGACACAATACTGCTGGCGGGGTCTTGTGGAGAATGGAATAGAGAGGGAAAATCACCTCCCTTGACCTGCTGGCCACACTTTTTTTGATGCAGCCCAAGAGACAGCTGGCTTTCTGAGCTGTGAGTGCACATTGCCAACTCCAGTCCAGCTTTTCATCAACCAACACCCTCAAGTCTTTCTCCACAGCGCTGCTTCAAATCCCTTCACCCCATAGCCTGTATCGATACCAGGTGTTGCCCCAACCCATGTGCACGACCTTGCACTTGCCCTTGTTGAACTTGATGAGGGTCACAAGGGCCCACTTCTCAAGCTCATCCAGGTCCCTCTGAACCACACTCTGTTCCTCAGGCATGTAAATCACACCACTCAGCTTGGTGTTCATGGAATCACAGAATTGTCAGAGTTGGAAGGGACCTCTAGAGATCATTCAATTCAACTCCCCTGCTAAAGCAACACTGCCTAGAGCACATTACTCAGGACTGCATCCAGGCAGATTTTGAGTACCTCTAGAGAAGGAGACTCCACAACCTCCCTAAGCAGTCTGTTCCAGTGCTTTGTCACCCTTACCATAAAGAAATTTTTCCTCATATTTAAATGGAACTACCCATGATCCAGCTTGTGCCCGTTGCCCCTTGTCCCATCACTGGGAACTACTGAAAACAGTCTGGCTCCATCGTCCTTGCACCATCCCTTTAGATACTTATAGGTATTAGTAAGGTCTCCCCTCAGCCTTCTCTTCTCCAGGCTAAAGAGTCCCAGCTCTCTCAGCCTTTCCTCATAAGGGTGATGCTCCAATCCCCCAAGCATCTTTGTTGCCCTCCACTCGACTCGCTAGCAGTTCCCTGCCTCTTTTGAACTGGGGAGCCCAGAACTGCACACAGTATTCCACATGTGGCCTCACCAGGGCAGAATAGAGGAGAATGACCTCTATCAACCTAGTGGCCACACTCTTCCCTACATATCCCACAATTCCATTGGCCTTCTTGGCAGCAAGGGCACATTGCTGGCTCATGGATAATTTACTATCTCCCAGGAATCCCAGATCCTTCTCCTTGGAACTGCTTTCCAGCAGGTCCACCCCTAACCTCTATTGGTGCATGGGGTTCTTACTCCCCAGGTGCAGGACCCTACACTTCCTCTTGTTGAACCTCACTACATTCCTCCCTGCTCAGCTCTCTAGCCTGTCCAGGAGGTCATGCTGGATGGCAGCACAGCCCTCTGGAGTGTCAGCCACCCCTCCCAGTTTGGTATCATCAGTGAGCTTGCTGAGGATACACTCTGTCCCCTCATCCAGGTCACTGATGAATATGTTGAACAAGACCAGACCAAATATGGATGCCTGGGTGACACCACTGGTTACAGGCCTCCAACTCGACCCTGCTCCATTAATAACAACCCTCTGAGCTCTGTCACACAGCCAGCTCTCAATCTATCTCACTGTCCACTCATCTAGCCCACACTCCCTCAGTACCGTAATGAGGATGTTATGGGAGACAGTGTCAAAAGCCTCATTGAAGTCAAGGCAGATGACATCTGCTGCTCTCCCCTCATCCAGACAACCAGTTATGTCACACAGGCTAGCAGATTTGTCAAGCATGATTTACCCTTGGTAAATCCATGTTGACCACTCCAAACAACTTCCTGTTCTTCAACATGTTTAGAGATGACATCTGTAAAGAGTTGCTCCATCACTTCACCAAGGACAGAGGTGAGACTAACCAGCCTGTAGTACCCTGGGTCCTCCTTCTTGCTCTTTTTGAAGACTGGAGTGATAGTGGCCTTCCTCCAGCCCTCAGGCATCTCCCCTGTTCTCCATGACTTTTCAAAGATGATGGACAGTGGCCCAGCAATAACATCTGCCAGCTCTCAGCATTCATTGGTGCATCCCATCAGGGCCCATGGACTTATGGATGTCTAGTTTGGCCAGCTGGTCTCTAACCCAATCCTCCCCCACTGAGGGTAAGTCTTCCTCTCTCCAGACCCTCTCCCTTGCCTCCAGGGTCTAGGATTTATGAGGGACAGCTTTAGCAGTGAAGACTGAAGCAAAGAAGGCATTCAGTAACTCTGTCTTCTCTGTGTCTTCCACCACTAGGGCACCAACCTCATTTATCAGTGGGCCTACATTTTCTCTAGTCTTCCTGTTGTCTGCAAATTTGCTAAAGGTGGCCACGATCTCACTATGTCATTAATGAAGATGTTAGGTTGGGGGACCACAGGGAAGAGAGACTGAAGAATCAGATCACAGAACTTCACTTGCTGAGTGGTGTATCAATAAAGAATAAAATAAATGTCAGAACAGTTTGCTGTCTGATAAGAAAGGCTATTACTTCATGCATTTAGAAGTTTTACCATTGGATTTTAATATTCTTTAGCTTACTATGCATGTGATAAGATACCATTTGTTTTTTTTTTAACAAAGTAACTTACCTGTGATGGCTGCTTCTTCCTAATTTCTATGTCTGTTGTTCTACAAGGAATAGCCTTCACTAATGATATAGGCTTGAGAAGCTATCACCCTGTTTTAAACTGCTCTTGAAGTAAGAGCTGTTTACAAACTAAGGTATAATCTAACTACAAAACTGAATAGCCCTCAAGGGAAAACAAGACAACAAAAAAAGCAATCTCCCCCCAGAACCACATATACTACTCCTTTTTTCAAAAGGTTTTCAGTTTTTTAACCTGTATCAGCTCAGTTAACAAGGAAGCTTATTTGCCTGTGACAGCACAACTAAAGAAAAAAACCCAACACACCACACACTATAGAGGAGGTCAAAGAAGGAAAACATGTAAGATCAAAATTACTGATGAGTCAAACACACTGTGATACTTAGGCCTCGAGCTCTGAATTTTGGGTTTGCCCAGTGAACATCTAAAACCAGCATTCCCTCTTCTATTATGATCATCAGTGATACGCAATGCTTCACTTCAATCTTACTTTCAGTTTCAAAGCCTCAGCTGTAACTACATGAAGTTTTAGAAAATTATTTTGTGTTATTGATTTGGTTAACCATCTTCTAGAAAGTCTTTGCTGTCTGTATTTAATAGCAGCAAATGTGAACTAGAATCTTCTAAGAATTAAAAGCAATTCATGATTTCAACATATTTTAACTGCTGAACACAGATCTGCAGAAGTGGAAATGAGCAGATTATCATACAATACTTGAACACCACGTTTGACAAAATACTTTTCAAAAAAATAATCTTGAAGGCAACTGAATGCAGACATTTCATCTTCCAGCCTCGAACTGGACACTAGAGAATGACCTCTTTACTAAGACTTACCACAAAAGAACATTTCTTTTTCTCTACTAAACCTAACACTGGCAGAAAAGACAAAACAAGCCATATAAGGCTTGACTTGTTTCTTATTACCACATGATTGAACTTACTCCTCACCATTCCAAATAGTAACTAGGAAAATGTGAATTTGGAGATAGACACTGAAGCATAAACTGGGCGCTATCAGTTTTAACTACCCCAGATCCATTCCTCTGGATAATATGATGCTCCATTTAGGTAATCTGTTTCCTAAAAGGGGTAGAACAACTCAAAATCAATTACCATTCTACCAGTTAATTCAGTGACTTTTTTTCATATGGTAACTTTTACCGGATTTGTATGATGCAGTCTTAGGCCTCTGTAACTTGCTTCTGGGAAACAGGCATCATATGTCTGTAACAAATATATTCTTTACAAAAAACTTACAGACATCTAACATGCTGCAGATAAAGTTCTCTGTTCAAAGCCTGTATCAGGATTGATTCCTAAATATAAGTTCAATATGCTTACTCTTGTATTTGTCATAAACAATAATTTTCTATGTAGATTTTTTTCTCTTGATATTACCCTAGAATATGTTAAGAATATCCAGCTTACTTTATAAAAACACACCAAAAAAAATTTTAATCTTCATTGACCTAATGACTCTATTCAAAGTTAGGTAAGGGCTGAAAACCCACCTTAATACAAACTATGGTTTTAATAAAACCCTCAAAATAATGCAGATCTAGTTATTTTCTAAATTATAGCCTTGAATGAATTTGTAAAGGTAACTGCAAAATACTGGTGCCAGAAAGTAACATCTGAAACTACCTATAAAGAAGAAAACATTAATTTGAAGAATTCTGTTATTTGCCACTGTAATGCAATATAGCACAGCTGGGTTTTTTTGTTAGTACTACATCACCATCCTGTGCTGTGAAATAAATGCACGTACAGGGAAAAACGTGCTCAAGAGATTACATACAGATACACAGTGCTATTTTCAAAGATACTGAGAGAACATCCCAATGCAAATCCCATAGTCTTAAACAACAAATCTGCAGACTTGTTTACTTATCCACATATGCAGGAGACCTGCTGATAAGGAATACTGCCTCTCCCAAACTGTTAAGTGGATCCTTCCTCAGAAAAAAAAAAAAGGCACACTATCACTCATTAATCCTCATCAGTATAAACATGTTTATATTTAAAATTTCAATGCAAAAGCTGATTTTTTTGCAGGATGTGCACTGAGGTTTAACTTCTGCAACCAGTTCAGCTGTTTCTAAATCACAGAAATCAATCCACAGAAACTTAGGAAGCAACTCAAACTGAGGTTCAAGGATGCATTCTGCATTCACAAGTGACTGGCTTCTCAGTCTAACATATTGCTTAAGAGTCCAACCCAAACACTAAGGATAGGGCAGATCCAGGTAAGTACAAAACCGGAGTTTTTTCTGTATTGCTTTTCTAGAAATAAATAAAATTAATCCCTCTAGCTCGAGAAAGGTAAAGAAAACAAGCCAAATTTTGGCTAAGCCTTCTGCCAGTATTATGGGGTTACTAATACTTAGTCTAAAGAAACAGAGCAGATGTGGATGCCTACCTTGTGTCAGAAGTCATTAACATACAGATTGCAGAAGTGGCAAATTACAACTTCTGAATAAAAAGTTACTAGATAGCACCTAAAAGTCGCAAATATGGCTTCCAATGGGGGTTCACTCTGGCCTGTCAAAGAGTTTAGCTACAGGAATAGCAAACTTTAATTAAAAGGTTAACCCTTCAAATTAACCCACGTTAGTTGAACAGAAAGGTTCACTTTACAGGTCACTTCAGTCATCTGGGCTCAAAACAAAACCAAAAAGTGATCTGATATCATTCAGTGACAATCCAGAAGCACATAGCCATTTTAAGAATGAGGCAGGGCACAGCAGCCTCAACCACCATGTTAGAAACACGTAATAAATCAAAGGCTTCTGATTATACACAGAAAGTGTGGAAGGTGTTTATTGTTGCTCTACTGCAATTCAAGTAGAACACACTGCAACTAGGAATCACAGAAAAACTTTCCAACGTTCCAAGAAAGGAGTTAATAGTTGTTTACGTGTAAAAAAGGAACACAATTCCCACCTTCAAAGTATAATATATGTGATCTGAAAGCAGTTAATGATTTATTTTCTGCTGTAACAGATCACTCCAAATGATTCCTAAAGTTCAATGCCTGGGAGCTTTAACAACATCTCAGATAGCAACACATTTATCTGCTCTAAATTATTTTAAAATGGTGCTAAAAAAAACACAAACCCAAGAAAATGACCACTCCTATAGATAAAAAAAAACCCAACCTGCACTCTTACTTGGTTCATATTACTCTAATTCCAGATGACAGCTTACCTTGGACTTGGCATACCGCTTGTAGCTCCCTTATCTGCACACTGACCGTGCCATAAAATCTCAACCACTTGTAAAGCAGCCACAGAGCTACATCAAGCCACAGCCGAAGAGTTGAAAGACTGAACTATGTGCTAGCCCACATGACGAGTCGAACGAACTCTGCTGCTCCTCTAGCGAGTCTGCTCCTTCCCTCTGTGCAGGCGAACTGGCCCTTTAACAGGAGTGGGAATTTCCCATACAAAAAGCTAACATTCCCTACCCCTCCCCCACTAAGGAAACGAAGCCCTCAACTTGAGGCAGATCCCGAGGCTCTCTCTCAGTAAGCTTCCTGGACTAAGTCCGTAAGAACATGCCTGCGTGCACAGGGTGATTCTCAGCCCAAATGCTAGGAAAAACTGGTTTAGAACACGAGGAAGGTAGAAGTTTCATTGTGGTAAGAGGAGGAGCTGACAAAGAAAGACAATACGAGAACGCTGTGGAAACATAGAGGCAAATGATGTATAGGTTAAGTTCCCAATACTGTGTCTTTGATAACTCAACAAAAAAAAATAATATTAAAAATCACAGTAAACTACTTCACTTAATTAAAAAGCATGAAAGGGAAAACACAAATTGCATACTACCTAAAACACCAAGCCTGTCTTGATATTTTCCAAACCATTTGCTCACATGTAAAAATGATGGCATTAGCCTTCAAATTAGCACACAGACAATTGACACTGGAAGTAAACAAAATATGAATTGAGTTTTATGAGGTGTTTGTACAAGCAAGTTAGAAAACCTAGCCTATTAATAGACTACACATCTAGCCAGGACTGATACTACCTACTAAAATAAGAACTTATGCGTATTAAGTGCAGCTAGCAAGTTTGAGCCAGTTCTGCTATAATCAGAGTATCTTAGCTATACAACACAAAGTAATAAGTTCACCTTTGTTTTGGGATTATTTATATCAATTTGTATTTTCCTAATTACAGATATTCCTTTACAATAAATAAGGGGACAACAGCAGTCCAATTCAGGTTCTCATCATTCTTAAGCATACATATCCCACTGAAAGTCAATAAAGGGATTTTAGTTTGAATGGGTTATGAACTGCAGTTCTTTTGTTTTTATTTCTAAAAAGAACTTTTTAAAAAGTCAGGAAATTGCTTTGTGTATCGAAGACATGATACTTTTAAAACATAAACACTGCAGCCATGTAGACGACCAGGATTGTATCTACAGCAAAATATACTGTAAAGATTAGCCTAAAAATTTAGTGGCAAGTCTTCTGACTTCCCTTCCTCATATTTAAATTAAACTAAGTCTATTTCCATTTTGAATGCCTTCTCTCAAACTATGCAGTTGACCAAACTATAAATGCATCTTCTTCAGTGTAAAATAGATAGAACCAAGTATTAATTTTAACTTTTAAAATTACAATCACGAACGTACAAAACTTAAGAGATTCATGCATATCTGAAGCTCAATTAAAAAAATTATTCTCAGATGAAAATTTGATTCCTCCATATCACTATATGACCCTTCTTATAGAGATTATTGTACAGTTTGTGAGAACTTTCTCAAACAGTAAGAATTAATGATTCTCAAGTAGCTTTTCTTCCTACTTGCCACAATGAAAAAGCCAACCAGAGAAAATCACAAGGTCTTTTGACAGTCACAAGCTACAATTAGATCTACAAGTCACTGGAAATGGCAGCTATATATCTAATGACGTAATAAGTCATGCACTGACAGACTTTACTAGCAAAATGGCAAGTGCTAGGTACTGCAATGTACACATTTTAAAATCTACTCTAATCATAGTAGTCATGGACTCACTTAACCAATAATCAAGACTAGCCCAAACGTAGCTGGAGGGGCAGATACTACTACTACTCAACGTATACTATTGTCCTGTGTTTGAAAACGTGAAGGAAGTTGACAACACATCATTTTAAATTTATTTACAGGAAGATCCAGAATTGCTAAAGGACTGAGAACTACCATTCCATTAAAGAAAAAAGGCAACTCTGAAAATGCTGTTCTGCCCACTGCATCGTCTTTACTACTGTAACAATTGTACTTCAATAACTGTTGATAGCTTTTAGAATGTCTTGCATAATTCTTGTTGCCAAAGAAAAGAAAGGGAGCAAATAAAAGAATGTTAGCCATTTGATAACTTTAAAAACTTATACTAAGAAAAATTATCTGTTTTGAACAAGTCTTTTCACCAGAGGATCGTTTCCAGAAACATCTCAGGAAGGATAGATCACAATGAACAGTTTTGAAACTGAACTGCATTGGGAATATAGTAACAGATCACCAGATACCCACACCCATGTAAGATTTACAATACCTGAACGTATTTTGTATGCAACACGGTATATTCACTATGTATCAAGTGCCTACTATGTTTGACTTGACGGCAACCTTCCATTTCTTTCACTTGGCCTAGCACGAATTAGCTATCGTTAGTCCCTACTTGCTTTTAGGAATAATATTTGAGTTATGCAGCAAAACGTCTAGGCAACAGACACAAAGCTAAGCTCAGTTCCTTTTCTGGGTAGGATGAGGAAAGACTGTACCTTCAGACATACACACTTACCATCACTCTCTGCCCTGACTAGCAGGGACATGCCCTTCAGTCTCTCCACGTAGCAAGAGGACACATGCCCTGTGCCTCGATCATCCCACTGGCGGTCCTCGTTTAGCGTGTAAACCTTCACCCTCCGCCGGGTGTCAGTCATCCTGCCGCCTGCCACACCACAGCCACCACTCTGGTTTGCAATTGCTGGAGAAGCAGAAGGCTGGTCGAGGACTAGGCCCCCCTCAAAGGAGGGGAGCGGGAAAGAAGGTAGCAGCCCCACAAGGACACGACAAGCGAGCTCTTCTTACTCTTCAGTGCTCCAACGGGACCTCATTATCGAGGGTAAGAGAGGATGAGGGGGCGCAGAGGAAGAGGAGAAACAAGAAAAGAGGTGAAGATGTCAAAGGGGAGCTCCTCCAGGCAGAGTCCGGCGCTGCACAAAAGGCGAGTACGACTAGGCAGGGCAGTGCCGCAGAGAGAAATGAGGCTTTTTGCAGGGTGAAGGGCAGACAGGAGAGGCGGCGCAGAAGGGATCCTGGAGAAGTGGATCCCGGGAAGTCGAAGCGGTGGTGGAGAGCAGATGGCACGGGCGTCAACGGGCAGGCGGCCCGGGGTGACAGGAGCAGGCGACCCTGGAGGCTGAGGCCCTGGAGAGGGAGGCAGGCGGGAGGCTGGCGAGGCCGGGGTGAAGCGGGCGCGGGGAGGCAGGCGGGAGAGGGCCTGCTTGCCCCGGCCCGGAGCTCGGCTCTATTGTGCAGCAGCTGCCCAGGCCCGAGGCCCCTCGCTCGCCGCCCGTCAGCGCGGGGCTCCGAGCCGCCCCCCTTCCCGCCGCGGGCCCGCCGGGGCC
>NW_009954241.1:2225487-2254614 GCF_000747805.2 Chaetura pelagica
CGTAGCGCGCTGCCCCGCCGGGATCGCTCTCCGGCTGCGCGGGCGGACACGCGTGGGGCCCCTCCGGGCCGCTCGGCGCGGTCGTGGCGCGGCGGCCCTCCCGCGAAGGGCTGTGTCGTTCTGTTTCGCCCCGGCCACGCGTTGGTGAGTGACCCAAAAGTTAAGCAGCTTCTGGCTGTCGGATCTCCACGGACAGAGGTGGGATCTCGCAGCTGCGGTAACGAGCCGAAGCTGTTGACTCTCTGCTTTTGCCGCTGCTGCCAACATCTGAGCGCACGCTGGACAGATTTCCCTAAAATACACAGAAAGACGAGCTCCTTTGGGACCCCACGGACACGCCGCTGCACGAGGGTCCGTTTCACAGTCAGCTCCGTGCGTGGGAGCTCCCTGCAGGTCGGGTACCCGATTAGATCCATGTATTCTTATTTCATACTTCCAACCAAGTGTTGATGTTTTGTCAGAGCGAGTGACACTGGGGCTGGTATGAGCCAGAAACACAGAGCATGAGCTTTCACCTCAGAATTAATCGTGCATCAGGGGGAAGCTTCCAGTCAAGCACTGCTGTCCTTTCCCTGTCACCTGTTTTACTTGCCCCATGAAAAAGACAGTGTGTCCAGTTCCACAGCTGATCCCATTTCCTGGTGTGCCCAGGTGAAGCCGTTTGGCCTTGGCTTTCTGGCTGGGCTGTGATGACCAAGGACTGGTTAAGAATACAAGTGTCCTCAAGAGTGTGGTTTGGATGTCCGTGATGTAGCTGGTGCCATGTTGCTCTCAGTTGCTCTTAATATGGTATTCCTGGCTAATGCAGTCAAAAGTTTGGAAAGATCCTCTTGTCTCCTGCACAGAAAGATGCTCATGACCTTCCTTTGGTGACCCATGTGGCACCCGAGGGGATGTGCCCGGGGACGTGCTGAGCCAGAATTTTTCTCAGGCCATTCTGGAGATGGATTTTTGTGACTTGAAAGAAAATTGATGTCACTTAGGGAAACCTCTGTGGGACAATTGACAAATTTTGCCTTCTTGTGGCCATCACATGAAGCACAGACCACAGATCACTGCAGTTTTGATTCTTTCAGTTTTGTTTTTTGTGTGTGTGTGTGTGTGAATTGAAAACAGGAAGTTAAATCAGATTTCAGTCTGTACTGTTGGCTTTATGAAAAATTAGGGTTCAGCTTCTTTTAATTTGCCTTATATTATTTTTTATATAAGTCTGAACAATGCTTAGCCCAACGATAGTGCATACTTGTCAGGTTTTATCCCCATTCTCATTATATTGGGCAAGGGGTTTCATTTTTTTTAACATTTCCACCCCAGTGATTCCAGAATAAATGCTGGGCACTGAGGGCAGCTTCCCATGCTGAAAAGCAGATGTGAAATAAAACACTCAGTTTATTTTTCTTAGAATCATAAGTTAATAGACAAAGCGTGTGAGGTCACGTTTCAGTTCCTGCTCTCCATTACCAGAGGTTTGAAGGACTGTGTCCAGAAGGAAATGTCTTCAGGGCCTGTGAGATGCTGTTCTGAGTTAAAAGGTTAGGCTCCCTTAGTTCCTGTAAATAAGACCTTCCTCTGGCAGAGGTTTTTGGCCCACCAGGAATTGAGTAATAAATGAGGAAATGGAGTATTGAGTACAGTTTTTAACTTCTCATATTCATGAGAAAATAACTGCATATGTATCAACGTAATAAGAATAAGCCTAAAATGGGTCTACCAGTGAGGGCCTCTTGCATAGAAGTCAAGACTAAAGACTTTTTCTTTCAATATCTGCTCATAATTTTGGGAAAGAACATTACATTGTTACTGTGAGGAACTTCAGGTCAGACATATACCTTGGAACTATGAGCACTAGAGCATTATTAGAGTTCCTAACAATCCTTGCTAAAGATTTTCTGACAAAAAAAAACATGTATTAGTGAAACTAACAACTTCACACTTAGTTGTGGCTCCATACTATATGGACATATGCACATGGACACTGGCTACAGCTTCTGGTTAACCAAGACATATATTTTGACTTGTTCCCAAAAAAGCTATGGAAAATGTTCTACTTAGTGCTTAGAGCTACAAAGATGATTAAGGGAGTGGAACATCTCCCTTATGAGGAAAGGCTGAGGGAGCTGGGTCTCTTTAGCTTGGAGAAAAGGAGACTGAGGGGTGACCTCATCAGTGTTTACAAATATATAAGGGGTGAGTGTCAGGGGGACGGAGTTAGGCTTTTCTCAGTGATGACCAGTGATAGGACAAGGGGTAATGGGTGTAAATTGGAGCATAGGAGGTTCAAGGTGAATATCCGAAAAAATTTTTTTACTGTAAGAGCGACAGAGCACTGGAACAGACTGCCCAGGGAGGTTGTGGAGTCTCCCTCACTGGAGACATTCAAAACCCACCTGGATGAGTTCCTGTGTGATATACTCTAGGTGACCCTGCTCTGGCAGGGGGGTTGTACTAGATGATCTCTCGAGGTCCCTTCCAGCCCCTAAGATTCTATGATTCTATGATTCTATGATAGTGAAAAGGAAAATTATACAGAAAAACTGTATGAAAGTTGGGGGAGTCTATAAAGAAGAAGACTTCTCTAAAGAAGTCGGGAGGATAATGTGATCAAGACAGAGGGGAGATTAAAAAAAAATACATTTCTAGATCAGTGAGGAAGTGAACACAGCAGTTGGAAATAAATACATACAAGACACAGGAAAAAGGCAAACCTAGTAATTATTACAGGTTATAAAGCATAAAAAATGGATGAGAACATTAAAGGAGTATGCATGGTTGGTGGTTTTAGGAATGGCTCTAGTTGTCTAAACTTTAACACTATTATAGGCCTATTATATCTAGATTTAAAATATATGTTACAGTTGCTACCAAAAAATAGAACAGTTTAAAAAGTAAATTTGTTCTATACTTTGTACCATATGACAATGACTTAAGTGACTTGCCGGTCATTAATAAGAAGGATATTAAACAACTTTTCTTCAAGAGAAACATTTTAAAGTACACGTGTCCTGAAGAGCTTGAATTTGAGAGTCCTTAGGGTGTTTGCATGTGTCTCAGGATCATGATCTCAAGAAGCATGACACCATATTAAATTTTAATAAAGCTTAAATTATTGCAGAAATTCTGCAAGACATGAACACTGACTATAAGTATTCAAATTGAACAAGTGAGAACACAGATAATGATAGTCTGATTTATCTAACATCAATCACAGGCAGTAAATTCTAATACAGGATGCAATCAGGAATTACACGGTGGAAATGTAGCAGCAGCAGCTGATGTAGCTTTAAGGGAAAAATAGTTTAATAGAAGTTAAATTACAAAGTTGCTCACAAGGGTAATGGTGCAGATAGTTTCTGGGTATTTTTCTGGAAAGTCAACATTGTATTTATTCTGTGGAGAAATCTCGCTTTGCCTGGGTCAGATGTGGGGTGACCGATGTAACTCAAATGGAATTATCAGTCTGTGGAGATTGATAGAGAGGATTGTGCAGAAATCAAGAGTAGGATTGATGCTATTTAGGATTTGTAGTAATTATTAGAAAGTCCATGTAAAATCTCTGTGACTAAAAGCTGTGTATGACTCAGAGGCAGGAAAAGTCAGACATGGCTGAGGAAGGAGTGGTCAGACACAGACAGGTCCTCCCATTGAAGACTCTGATGGGGGAGAAGGAACAGCTTAGTCTGGGACTGCTGGGACTATACTGGCAGCTGCTCCTGTCTTATCCCAGCTTTGCAAATGTCTGTGAGCTTATAAGCACCTCTCAGTCATCACTGCATTTGTAAGGCAAACAATGACACTTCAAATTAAAATTCTGAGCTGTAACAGTGTTGATGCAAGAGCTGATGGATGAGCAGCTCAGGTAGCCAGAGTGGGGGCACCATGGTCAGCTGGGGATGGCCTGGTTGTGCTCAGACCATTCAGGTACAGCCAAAAACATGCTCACACCTATGGGAATAAATGGTAAGGCAGCTCTGAAACAAGCTAAGCTGCATAGTGAAAAAACTGTGTAAGAATATAATATCAGGACTGAAAGTAGCTTTAATGCCATGTTTTATAATTCTGGTGTCCTCTTTGTTAAAATCTTTCAAGAAATTGAAAAAAGCTGGAAAGGACTATCCTGGAGAACTTCATGTTTTTGCAGATCCATTTGTTGCACTTCAACATCTCAGATTCTTGCAGTGTGCTCTGTTTTGCAGCATGCCCTATGAATCACATCTCAGATGCTGCTGCTCAGTTTTCACATCCTGCCACAGATACCCTAGAAGCAGCAGCCCTGTTATAGTAACTGAACCACAAACCTGACCCTGTATAAGTCAGCAGTTAAAACTCTGTGACTCTTCTTCCTACCTAAGGTGCATATGAATCCCCTCAACAGAAATGTCATATTTTCTTTCAACACATTGTCGTCTTAAAACAAACAATTAGTACTGATGAAGACCCTCTGTGTGTGAAATTCTGTGGGGTCAAAAGGCTCTCAGGACAGCAGCACCTTTTATTGGAAACTGCTCTGCAGGTAGGGAGAGGGGCTGGAGTCTGGGTGGGAGCTGATGTTTAATCCTCATGCTGATTGTCTTTCGTTAGAGATGTGCACAAAGAGGAGGTAGGTCAAGAGCCTCAGGAAAAGACAGCTTCCATAGAGGCATTGAGGGGGTTTGAAATCAACTAGGATCATTCAGTTAATTCAAATAAGGTGTACTTATTCTACTAAATTCTATATGTCAATATCAGGAGACAGATAATTAAGTCTAAGGCAAAAAAACCCAAACCATACAGGTGACAGTGTATAGAACAAACACAGTTGAAAAAGGTATTTTTTTCAACACTATGTCTAAAGCAACTTATTCCAAAGGTTGATACACAAAAATCTCATCAAAAGTTTTCTTCACTGTTTCTGGGACTAGAACCCTAAAAAACTACATGGTGAATAAAATATAAACCCCAATTTATCCCATCTAGACTGTGGCTTATGCCTATTCTTGTAACAATATTTTTTTTTTTAATTTGAAATGATAAAGATGACAGATATCTTTAAGAACATAAACTTCAGATTATATAAGGTATCTAGAGTATTTCTCCTGAATAGTCCTGAATTTTTAACATTTGTGGTGCTCCATTGATACCTGAAATTAAAAAACAAATTTTTTAAAAAGCTTTTTTTTTTTTTTTTTTTTTTTACTTTTCACCAGATATATTTTTTCAGTTCTAACTTTTCCCCTAACTGATTCCAGTGTGGCACCAAGCACTGTCTGCCATTACATGACAGATTCCATTCACCACTGACAGAGGTGTTTAGGACTGTTTGGCATCAGTCCTGTCTCTAACACAATACTCAAGGATCAGTGGAGCAAACTGCTGACTGTGAGAGATTGTCTAAGTATATAAAGTGAAGCTTCATGAGAAAGAGAATAAACACCCAGAATGTTATGCAAGGTCCATACCTGAGTCATCTTTCATAAATTCCAGTTCAATCTGATCGAGCATCCTCAGTGTTGGATGGTCTTGAAACCCATTACAAAACAAGCCCAGATTCTTTGCAGGCAGCTGTAGGTGCTGTTCATAACGACTGAGACATTTCAGTAATCACAGATTTGTACCTTTGGATCAGCAGCTGGCTCAGGATGCTATGAAAGCTGTGTGTCATGCTCTTGGGGTTCCAGTACTGGAGGGGAAGCTGGACAAATGATCTAACCCTCTACTCATTTGGCAGTATAGCATATAAAGAGCAGCAGGAGGTGCCAGATGTTCTTGCAGTAGTGCATAGAAAAATTGTGGGTCTGATTTTTTCCTCACTTCCATTTCTTCTATTTGACTTTTGGGGTTTTGTGATGTTTATTGGCCTCCAGAGGTGTTTGAGGGTCACTGATTTTGAGACTGTCTCTAGTGTTTCAAATATGTGGTACCATAGAGATTCAATTTATGCATATGTATGGGCACAATGGAATTGGCAGCTGCCTATAGGCATTTTTTTAGGTCCCCTGACATTGCCATGCTGGAGCCCTGATGACCTAAAGATCTCACAGTGCTTTGCATGCATGAGAGAATTCTAGGGCAACTAGAGATAAAGGAAAATAAGACTAATTCCAGTCCATAAAGCTTCAGCCTTGATTCCTTTCAGCTTTCCTCTGTGCTTTTCACTTCTCATAATCCTAAATAATTTGGATTATGATTTTTGCTTTCCTGTTACCTTTTATATATCCCATGAATCAACACTAAACCCCTGCCCTGACCTTCTCACCTAGGAAACTATTGATCCAATCATGCCTATCTGCCTCCTTCAATCATGCAGCTGCTCTTTTCTATCTTTACTGCATTTCTCCTGATTCAGCACATCCACGTGATTTGTGCCTAAGTTATGTTCTCACCTGTGATTCTGCTCATACCCATCACTAGTTTGAAATTGCTGCTTTACTCATCCCCTCCTATAGGGCTAATTTCTACATTTGCAAGGTCCTACACAACCTGGCTCCCTTCTCAAGCCAAATACTTTCTCAGTATTTTTTAATATCCTTCTCCTTCCTGTCTTACAGTGCATTGAAAGACTTCCTGTAGCAATCTCTGGTTTATCACATATATAGTGCCCTTTCTTCTTCACATTGCAAACATTATTCTCAGTTTTCCCAGGAAGTGACTTCCTGGTGATTACTGCATACAGCCTTATCATTTAGTTCAGTCTAGTCTCATTGTAGGCATGAGGACTGGCAAAGGGAAAAAGATTCCTGATAATATTGCAAAATAACTATTCAGAGAACCCACTGTAATCACAAACTATGTTGAAGGCATGGACACAAGAAAAGTAACATGGGAGAAAAGGGATGCTTTTCCTAGAGTAATACTTGGAAGGATTTCTGGCTTCTTTTCTTCTGTTCTTCAATGATCTTTAAAGGTCGTGATTCTGGGTTTCACTGAAATTACTGGGTTTTGTCATGGACTCACTGGGGTAAAAATTCTTCTGTAATTTTGAATTCCAATTTGTCCTTACCTTTGACTTCACAGCTTGCCCATTTGGTTGGCTTCAGTAACTGACAGTAAGAAAATGAGAGACTGACATGAAATTCTCAAGTTGGAAATTGGATTGGAAGCATTGCAGCTTGGTACTTCATTCTTAGAACCTGAAATGTTAGTTGCATGTTGTTATATGGCTACATTTAAAGGAAAACTGTTCTACTTGTTTCAGGCATTCATAAAGCCTTTCAAGCCTTGGTGGTGGTTTAGAATGTCTCCTGTATAGTTCAATTTCAGTACAATTTTCCTCGAGCAGTTCTTACCCTAATACTGGTTGGGTGTCTGGCCAAGTACCAGAATTTATCTTAGAAACAATAATTTTGATAATTGTCAACTCTGTTATAACTTTTTAGGTTTATTAACACACAAAATAAAGATCTGTTTAAAAGTCTCAAATTGAAAACTTATAACAAAGCTATTTCCCCCCCCATATGGCCTACAATTTCAGCATTATCATGACTGGCACACTATGCCAATTGTTTTAAGAAGAGTGTTTTGGGAGGGAAAGGGCTAGGTTTAGAGATCCTCTCCTGCCTTTCTGTTTTAACTCATGACATCTTAACAGTACCTCTGCCAGTGGTGATGAGAATAGATTTGGAGTGGAAACGCTGGCACGGGTGCTTTCCTCATTAATGACTGTGATTTAAACATTTATGTTGAAGTTACTTGATTTTATATTTCAATCCCTGTTCTGTTACACTGTCTATGCTCTCTGCTAATGTAAAACTCATAATTTTATACCATTACATCCTTCAGATCCTGATATAAAAGTATGTATCTTCCCATATGTCACCGTTTGACTCAGATCCGACAACAATGCTCTCGATCCCCTCCCCCTCCCACCCAGGTAGGGAAGGAGAGAGACAAAAAGAGAGACACTTGGCTGGATTGAAAACTAAACTACACAGCTTTAATTAAACACTAATGATATAAGAAAATATATACAATTATATACAAATATGTTCAGATATGTGCAAAAGCCTCTTGCCTCTCCCCACCCCCAGCAACTCCCACAGCATCTCCTGAGCTGGAACAGTCCCAAGAAATCCTGGAGCTTCTGGAGAAGGCACAGAGTGATGAGGGTCAGGAGATCTCAGGCCTAAGGGTGGAGGGTGATGGACGGAAGAGAAGGGAAGAAGAAGCAGGAAGGAAGTTGTCTTCTGTGATCTCTGACCTTCCTTTGAGCATACGTAGATATATGGAATGGAATATCTCTGGCCAGTTTTGCTGTCTAACTCAGCTTCCTACAGGGGGGGTCATAGATCTCCCCGTAGTGTCTGAGCCGGCAGAGTAAAGATGTGACCTTGAAGACCCAGCAGTTAGAAAAACATTCCACTGTTATCAGTCTTAGCTGGAATGCTCTGTTACTAGTTAAAAGAAAGCTTACTGAAGGAAAAAAAATCAGTAAAAGGAAAATTGGCTTCATCCTGGCTCAAACCAGGGCACCATAGTGTGTAACCAAAAATAAAATCAGCTGCAGTAAGAACAGCACTGAACTGTTCCGTCTGTACAGTCTGCTTCTCAAATTAATGATTATTAAAGTACATTGGAAAAAAACCACACCACTGTGTATTAAATAAACATTGGTAAATAATTAATTTTAATACATGTTGAGTAACCATGGAATTATTAAAAAATACTTAGTTTTGAATCGTTAAGATAATTTCTTGTTCTTATTTTGCTGGGATATTCACTAAAATTTTTTTCACCAAGTGGAATACCTGTTCTCTGTTCAGATACAGGGCTGGAGTTTACCTGCATATAAATGTACCGTAAGATAGAGGGATGTAGGTTAAGTACATATTTACTGTGCAGAAAGGATGATAAAAAGTTATTCTTAATGTTAGGATGATACAACAGAAGAAATTAGATGGTATTAAACTCCAAAGCAAACAAAAGTCATTCATCAATATAAAACATATCAGTTTCCAGGAAGACCTTCAGGAAATATAACTTTTTTTTTTTTTTTTTTTTTTTTCCTTCTTCATTCTTAGTCATCACCTCATCATTATGGCCATAATTTCTTGACTGGGTCCTTCAGACTCAGAATTTTTGGGTGATCTCTCATGTCTACCTGACACTGCTCAGAAACCATGTTCAGAAGACAACAGGTGCTTTCAGACTGCTATGACTGAACCTTAGAGATATTTACCATGTACATTAATTTTACAGGCTTGTCTTAATCATAGAATCATTTTGTTTGGGAAAGAACTCGCAGATCATCAAGACCAACCCTTTACCCAGTGCTGTCAAGTCCACCACTAAACCATGTCCCTAAGCACCACACCTACACATCTTTTAAATACCTCCAGGGATGGTGACTTGACCACTTTGTGGGCAGCCTGTTCCAGTGCCTGACAACTCTCTCAGTGAAGAAAATTTTCCTAATATTAAATTTAAACCTCCCCTGGAACAACCTGAGACCATTTCCTCTTGTTCTGTTGCTTGTTACCAGGCAGAAGAGACCAACCCCCACCTCGCTACAACCTCCTTTCAGGTACTTGTGGAGAGTGATAAGGTCTCCCCTCAGATGCCTTTTCTCCAGGCTAAGCAACCCCAGATCCCTCAGCTGATCCTCATAAGACAGCCCTTAAACCAAAGATTTGAACAGAGACTATGTCTTATTTAGGCAATGAAATAAAAACAACAAGTTCTGTTAATCAGTTGCATTTTAAACATAGGACGTATTTTGCAGTTTTATATTTTAAACTCAAGACAGTGCATTTCACAAAGTGAAACCAAATCTTGTTAGCAAAAGAAATATTCAGCCATTTAAACAGGAGATGTTTATGGAATGACAATTAAATGGTACTTTTCTAATAGTACTACTGTGAATGGTATCATAATGGGGATCGTGCTGTTTCTTGCCTCCAGCTATCTCAGCTCGGATCTTTCATAGCAGAGGAACTCAGAGATCCTGAGGGAATTTCCCCCCCTCTCCCCCCCTTTCATTTTAATCAAAACACTGTACTGAAAATAAAAGCCCTGGGAGGTGACAGGGTTATGTGGAAAGTAGTAGCTTAATTTATTCAACCTAAATAGCAAAAGGCGTATTTTAGCATATATTAAAAATAGACTAATTTTATGCACTTTTTAAATCTAGTGTCTGATTTTGTGTGTTGATTTATTTCTACAACATGCATTCTCACTACAGAAATTAGTAGGCTGCTGTTGCAACTTCTTCAGATAAACAGGCACATAAGCATACACATGCTCCTGGTTCTTTTGCAAAAACAAATGCATAAGGTAGGAAGGCCTTCCCTTTCTATATCTATTCCTATGCACCACCTAATGGCTGCTTTGCTTCATACCAGCAGTTCTTTTTGGAGAGGAAAACCATTTTAATCTTTTGGATCTTTCTGTAGCCACAAGTCAGCAGACATTGGAACTGGAGAAATGCAACGAATTAATTGATTTCCCACATAAGCTGCCACTCTTTAGTGTTACAGCATATGCTACTGTATCACAAATACAACGTGCTTCTGGGATAATCACAGCTCTTGTTGGTTTACCCTATAGGTAGTTATGTTGCAAAAATAAATTGGCACTTCTAAAACAAAGATAGTACTTTAAAAAGAAGGTAGTAAATACAGTATTTGTACTTGCAGATATATCTGCATTGCAAAGGTTGGTCCTCCTGCCTACTAACCTAACATGAGGGTATAAATGGACTAGTTTTAAGTCAGTTATCTTGAAACCACTGATTTCAAAACTGCCTTTCTTCCTTGTAATGCTCCTACAGTAATGATCAGAAGATCATTTAACTGATCCTTTTTTTTCTGTTAGGAAATGCCTTACAGCAGAATGTGCTTAGTGAGGTGTCTGTGTCTCAAAATTCATAGTTTTACTTTTAATGTAAGAAAGCCGGAATTTGTTGTTGTTCTATGTGCCAATGCCATACTTTTGCCAGAGTACTTGGGGGAAGCAGTTGTCAGTTATGAATTGGTAAAACTGGTAAAAGAAATGATGTGGACAAGTATGGTACAAGCAGATCACTGCCATCCATGACTGGCACTGATGTTATTTATGAGCCTGGGTATTTTTAGTTACTGGCAATGCCTGCCAGAGTAGAGAGGGGTGCTAGGTAGAAATGGAAAGAATACTTCGAAAAGGGTGTTATTTTTATACTGAACTTCTCATATTGCTCAACTGATGTTGCCTCAGCGTGACACTGAACACAGTCAAAGAAAATGTGTCTGTCACAGGACTCTAAGAGCTGCCACACTGGTCAGACCAAAGGTCCATCTATTTTAGCATTCTGTACAGTGGCCAGTCATGACAGATAAGAGGAAGAGTAGAAGAAACAGGATAAAACAAACTGGTCCTTTTTTCTGGCAGCCAGTTGTTTAAATATTTTGAAACACTGAATTATTCAGTAGCAAACAATGGACATATGCTCCATGTATTTGTCTAATCCTCTCTTGAACCTATCTATGCTTTTGATTTCTGAAGCAACCTCTAGCAATGAGTTCAGCAATTCAGTTAAGCAATGTGTGTTTCTTTGTTTTGTATTTTTCTTTCAAGTGCATTTGTTAGAATTTGTTAAGTATGTGTTAGACCAGAGGTTTTACTGTCTGGCTGCTCAGCATTGGTTAACACTTTCTTCAACTTGTTGCTGTCTGCTTTAGTTGTGACTTTGCTGCACAACATTTTATCTTCTGCAAACTTTCCTGCTTCACTTTTTCATTGCCTTTTGTGAATACCTTGTACAGCAGAATCCGGACGTCTGTAGATCCAATAGTACCCCAGCAGCTATTTTCTTTATTATTTGTGAAAGCTGATTATTTATTTGGATGTCCGGTTCAGTTCCTAGCCCACAGATGATCTTTGCTCCCATTCCGCAGCAGCTTACCTTCTATGAGAGCTTTTAGTAAGGTGCACTTCTCAAAGAAGCATTTTACAAATCCGTATATGAAAGAATCACTAGCTCAGTCTCATCATTGCTGTGTTTGATACACAATTTCCTTTCTCAAAATCCATGTTGATTCTTCCCTCATATTTTAATTTATTCAGATTTCTACTAATTCTCTTTCACAATAATTTCAATCAGTTTGCTGCCCATGAAAGTCAGACTTTGGATATCACCCCTGAAGCAGTTTTTAAAAACTGTTAGCATGTCTGTCACCTTTGGCTCTCCTGAATTATTGAAATGACAGTTTACACATCACAGTTTTCAAGTGAGGAATTTATTGCTTGAAATTCTTGAATGATCATTCTGTGCCCTGGCAGTTATTCACTATTTCTTTAACTGATTTGTTCTGCAACCTTTTCTAATGGCATATCAGTGTGAGAGTTTTCAGTTTATTCTTCAGTTCTTGAAATCTCCCATTATGCATCTAAGATTTCTCTTCTACATCAAGGTAGTTCCATCAGAAGACATTCTCACAAAGACTGATGTCACCCAGTGCCTACAGTTGTATCTCCTTCACTCTTTCTGAGCTACATCTCATGTGATATTTGTAATTAAATGCACACCTCTATGTAATGAGACAGGAAAAGTGTTCCAAATTCAGAGCATTCAGAAAGAAACTGGCAGTTTAGAGGGTGATATGAAGGAACTGCAAGAATTATAATAAAGAAACAGGAGTTAACCAAAAACAAAAGAAAAAGGATACTCCTACCTGAAGTTTCATATAACATAAACATTTTTTGAACAATGTTCTTCAGGTAGAGAAATGCTTTGTTGAAATAAATTAATATTCTGTCCAAGGACTGAGAAATGATGCTAAGGAACTTTCAGTACAATTTTACTTGATTTTTTTTTACACATCAAAAAAACATTACTTTTTGGACTCAATCTGAAGATAACCCCCTTTATCAAAACTATTCAGAATAAAATAATGCTGTACTTGAATAATCAAGGTGGAAGCATGGCTGTTGCTCAGGATAAATTGTCTTCGCTTACTGGCTTGTAATGCTTGCTGCAAACAGAGAATTCCAGTGTGTAACTATCAATTTCATCCCAGTTCTCTTTTGAATTCACTTCCAGTAGGGATGGATTGCCAATGACAAGGTTTATTTATCACATTGGAAACATTGGATAGGCTGTGAAATTGAGCAAGAAAGCAAAGATACATATTCAGTATCCTGCTCTCTGTAGTTGCAGAAAATAGCAAAGAAAATAAAATAATCTCTAGACCATATTTCCATTCAAAGCTATGTGAATGGAACAGGGAAAATTTCTTCATCATGCACTCCCTCCATGATACCAGTAATTGCTTTGTTGACAGTTTGGCTGACTGGCTAACTAGTCCATTATTGTTCTGTAGCTAAATACAATAAAAGTAGCGGTGGAAGCATATTTAACATTTTTGTCTGTAGCCTTTCCATCTCCAGTTATCTCACACTTTTAAATCTGTTCAAAGTGTTGATTTAAATTTTTTCTTTCTGATTTTCACTGCCTTGAGCTCTCTCTTGGGTTTAATTCTTTCTTAGAAACCAGCTCCCTCTCTCTTTTTGTTGATTCTTTTTTAAAACACACACACCACACACCACATGCCACACACACACACTCCTTTTCAAGTTTATGCATGCTAGTGCATGAAAGAAAATATATGCAAGTGTAAAGAAAGTTCTCTTCACAGCTGGTTTTCTTTGCTTTGATCTTAGTGAGGGCTTGAGTACTTAAAACAGAATTTATCTGCGTTTCATGCAACAAAAGCTGAGTCTGAAGCCAGAGTTTGCCTTTCTGTTTGGCCTTAAAATTCTTGGTGTTTACAGAATTACAGAATAGTTGAGGTTGGGAGGGACTTCTGGAGACTGCCCAGTCTAAACCCCTACATAGAGCAGAACCCAGTAGAAAGAGTTGCTCTGGATCTTGCCCTGTCAGGTTTTGAGTATCTCCAAGGATGGAGAGTCCACGAGTCATGTTTTACCACCCTCACAGTAAAATAGTTTTTTCTTATGCTTAAATGGAATTTCCTGTGTTTCTTTTTGTAACCATTGCCTTTTTTGTTGAATTCTTCCAACACTGCTTCTAAGCATTACTAGACCGCTCTGGCCTATGCAAGTTACCACCCAGGTCTCACGTGAGTTAATAGGCATCCAAATGTAAGTGGAGTGGCACATCAGATTCCTAAGCAAATCTGTCAGATTGGCACAAGGAATCAGGTTAAAAGGAACCTTAAATGCCCCTCTTCAGTTTTAAAATATATATATAACTACTTTAGTTTTCCAGAACCAGCTGTTGCTAGGCTTGCTGGTCATTGGCACTACAGTCTATTAGTCAGAGCATTCACCCAGAAAGTATAAACCCTCAGTTCAACTTTCTACACAGGCTGAGTCCAAACCCTTTTGCTCAAGACAGCATCCTGACTGTTAGCTTAGAAAGCTGGGTGAGCATGTTGCTGTCTCCAACTTTCCTATTGCTGGAATACTTGCTGTAAGCCGTGTACACAGGGAAATGAAGCCAGAAACATGCATGCATGGAGGAGCATGGTGGTTCAACCTGATAGCACTGCAGGGGTAAGAGAGAGTCCTGTCTGATGGCTGGAACTGGTTTTGATTTCTTGCTCCAGTGACTAAAAAGAACAAATCTTAAGATCAGAGACCACAGTTCAACTATTATGCTGCACAGTGATTGTGCAGTGAGTGAGAGCCCAGAACGAAGGGCTTCTAAGCAGAGGATATATTCCTTTGGAAGTTATGGGAGGGAACAGTTCTGGCCACAGCAATCAGAGCAGGATTGTCAGTACATTTGCAGTGCACACAAGCATCAGTGGCAGCAGTACAGCTGCTGAGGCAGAAAGGTAAGACAGGTACCACTGAAACTAGTAACTGGGCTTGAAACTAAAAACCAAATAATTCGGCTTTTCTTTAAATGTCTTCAACTATGTTTATTTATAAGGTTTTAATTTGAAAATTCTCAAAAGTTCTCATCTGTGAAGGTAGATCTAGATGTCTGTCTGCCCATGGGTTTAGAAACAAACTAGCTTTGCATGTCTACTGTACCCTACTGTAGGACTAGCTAGCATATAGCTTTTCAACATCCAGCTGCTTTTACTCAGTAGTCAATGGGATGTCATCTATGTTCCGTCCATTATGAAATAAGCCTCCTTATATTAGATCATGTTTATTTCAGGATACAGTTATGTACTCAAAACAACAGTTGTCATGAAGCAGTTTAATGAGGATTTCACTATAAATAGTTCTGAAACAGTCTCAGGAAGAGAATAATGAAGACTCAGGCTATGGGTACTTTGTGGAAATGCACTGATTTGTAGTGTAGTTCTCCTTTGATGGTGTAGAAATCCTGAGAGTGGTTACCTGATGCAGTATCTTTTAATTTTAAAATAAGGATTAGTTAAATTAAATTTTATTACCAAGACTTCTGGGAATTTTATGGCTTTAAGCTTTTCAGATGCTCACAAGCAAAATACATCCCTGGAATTGTGCTGTGATTCCAGTAAGTAAAAGACGATGCAAGGGAAACTGCAATTGCTTCATCTTAACCAAGTAATTTAGTAACTGTTGTAGAGATAAGAAAGGGAGATGAGAATGAAAGCTTCTGAAATTTCTTTCAGATTTGTGCAGTGCAAGGTCACACCTGAAAATGATGCAACAAAACCAGAGATCTTCTAGTTAATGGGCAGTTAACAAAGGCATAGGTGGTCATCTGGCACATGACTGAAATTTTTGAGAAACTGATCTTTTACCACTCATCTCAATACTTCCAGTAACGGAGAAAAGATCGTAGAAGCTACTGAGAAAATTCAGATCAAATTAGAGCTGCCTATAGGGCAAATAATAACAATAATAATATCACTTTTGGGTGCAATTAGAAAGTAATTAGGCAAAACAGAGGTATTTGCAAGGCAGTATTCTTTCCTCTGGAAACTGTATTGAAACCTTTTTAGATGCAGTAAGGAAAAAATAAAAAATTGCCAAAATAGGTATCAACTCACCACAGCAGGTCTGGGAAAGAAAGATTTGGGTTTGTATCATACCTTCTTCAAAACTGCTCAATATGCCTTAGGAATCAGAAAACCTTTGTCAAATGATGTGAGCATTTGTTTTATCTAAGGAATGTCCACAGTGAAAAGACTCTAACAGATATAAAGGCTCTGCCCAGCAATATAATGTGAGACTTCAAACAAGCTATGTGCCAATGATGTGCTTAGGCCTCTGCCTGTGGGAAGATGTTAATAATTCCTGAGGGGTTTCCTAAAAAAGACTACTCTCTAGAAGCTGAACAAAAACCAAAAAGCAAAGAGAAATCTTCATGAAGACTTCAATCTAAATTAATTGTTTTAATCTGGTGATGTGAATATAGACAAAAAGAAGAAAAAAAAAAAAAGAAGAAGAAAATAAAAGCTGAAATAAATAAAATAAATACACAAGCTAATAAATATAGTTGGGACTGCATAGAACGTTCAATGAAATGTTTGTTCCCTTTCTGGAAAGAGTTGTTTACAATGAGGTTCTTTGAAACCTCATCAGGACCATGTTGCAAGATGAGTATGTTACAAATTTACTAAACTTGTGGTGCTAGTCGGTATAGAAACAATCTTTCATGAAGTGCCACTCAAAGAGCCTTAGCTGAGAGGCCTGTGCCTGCTAGTAAGTCCTGGGAAAAAGTGAAGCGCAAGCTATGTCCAAAGAGCACAAACAGGCTAAAAGGGAGCATTGCCTTAGTGAAGGTGAAGTAGTAGGAGTAAGAAAAAACACAGTAACTGACAGAAAAGAAGCAGAAAGTCAAGAAATAGCAGAATAAACACCAAAAAAAAAAAAAAAAAAAAAAAAAGAAAAGAAAGAGACTAAGCTTCTTCACCTAAGCGCTGGCTGAACATGGCTCAGAAAAACTCCTACTTTGTGCTTAATGCCTCTTGTATCCAAAGAACACATATTGGTATGCACAATATAATGAAATATTTGGCTCAGTTATTAATTTATTTTCTTAATTGAACCAACATGCCTACTAAATATAGCATACTTCAGAAAACAGACAACAGTTTTGACTTTGGGATTGTTTTTATCTAAACTCAACTGAATTTCATCCTCAACTTACTTGCAGCCCACTGAGTGATCTGTACAACAGCCAGCTGAGAGAGATAAAGCAAATGGATGGAGCAATGATTCTTCCACTCCCCTTTCTTACTCTACTAACATGTAAAACACTACAACATTGCTGAAGGTGATTAAAATGCAGGCAGCTGACTTGAACTGTAGTGTATTTTGCTTCCTTCAGATCTTCAGGTGACATGCAAGCTCATAAACATCTTTGGAGTGCTAGTAATCACCTGGTAATTTATAACATCTTAATACACTATAGAGGTTTCTGAAACTATTATACAACTATGTTCAAAGCATATAACAGCATATAACAGCAAAAAAAAAATTAATCTTTAAGGGCTTATTTATTTATAGACAGCTAAATTTGTATGCTTGAAATAAGTGCAATTTTTTTTATTAATGTAAAGCCAGATTGCGATGAGTTAAAAAGTTTAGGTTATGACCTAAGCAGGAATGTGAGGCAGGAGCTGCTACACAGCAACAGCTACTGGCATCTCTTGCTACTCCCAAGACCAGGCTGCTTGTAGCATGCTGGGCTTTGTGGTAATGGGATTCCACAAGGACTTCTGTAAACCAGCTGCTAATGTTGCTTAAGGAAAGCAAAACCATAAGTGCCAACAACATCCACTGACATCTCTAGTCAGCAAGGACTTTGGCAGTTCAGCTGTGTAACCAACCAGCACATCCCTGCGGTGAAGGAGAACTCAAAGAAGGGCAAAAACCAGGGAGCAAAATAAAGCAAGCTGACCTTAGCTCTATACCAGGCAGACTGGAGAGTAACCTTGGTTTTAGATAAGACAGCTGCACCAGTGAATCATCAGGTTCCCTGAGCCTGTCTTCATGAGGTTGGCAGACCAGCATGGAGGGATAAGGCAGGGAGGAGTGTATAGGTAGCGAAGCCCAACATAAAGCATAACAATTGGACAGATAGTAAACTTTGAAGGCAGCAATGGGCCTGAGCTGGCTTCAGTTCACTTATTCCTTCCAGGTGACTGGGGATGCCCAATGTCATGACAGAGAGTGCATGGAGACCAGTAGTGAGAATCACATTTGCATTGAGATTCTAGAGCAACTGATGTAATCTACCTGGACTTGTGAAAAGCATTTGACACTGTCCTGCATGACATCCTTGTCTCTAAAGTGGAGACACATGGAGTTGATGGATGGACCACTTGCTGGATAAGGAATTGGCTGGATAGTCACACTCAAAGAGTCAACGTCTCTATGTCCAAGTGGAGACAAGTGGCATTCCTCAGGGGTCACTATTGGGCCTGGTGCTGTTTAACATCTTTGTTAAATAAGCATTGATATTTGAATGTCTTACCTTGCTTGTGCAAACACGTATAAAGGATGGGTGACACAAATGTATCTTTTAAAATACTTATCTATATGTATTGAATTGTGCACAGCTATTTTTTTCCAAGACCTGGCTAACTTCGTTTTACATGAATGTTACCTGAACTAGCCGAAGAAGAATCTTCATCTCAGTAATGCAAAGTTTTTCAACTGACACTTAGCAGCTACTGTAAACAGAAAGTGCTTTTTGCTTTCCGTGCACAAGGTGGTGCTCTTACCAAGAGCCGCCTAACCAGGTGATTGCATGAGCCCAGGAGACCTCATTGCTTCATGGAGCACAGTTAGAAGACCACAGGACTCTCTCCATCCAGCTTTTCCATCACCTGTACTGACGTGTCAAAAACATATTTTTGTTCCTCTCTCCAGATACAAGAAAATGTGGACTCCCTGCATTTGAGGTACTACCCCTTCTTTCTAGCAGAGCTGCAATGCAGGTGTGGGGAATGGTCCATCTTCTCTCCTTCCACATAAGACTAAACAAAATGCCTTTCAAGCCAGCACAGCAAGAGTGGCATCTTTTTGCTGATTTAGCCAAGGACGGACTGGAACAGGCCCCTTGCTCTACCAGGTAAGTTCACAGCAAGAAAAGAGCACAAGGGTTATGATGACTGGCAGCAAAACGGACAATAGGTGAAAGATGCCTCTGCCAGAGAATCACATTTGCAGAGTACCTACCTGGCCAATGCTAATCGGCTGATTTGAACAGTGGTACTTTACTCAAGCAGTGATTTCTGACCTATAAAAGAGGGCAAGTTCTGCAGGCCGGTGCTCTCTGCCTGCCCGGGAGGAAACCCTGCTGCAGGCCCAGAAGCCGCCTGGAACGCCAGCCCCGCTGTCCGGAGAAGCCGAAGGGGCACCTGTCCCGGCTCCGCGGGGAGCCGGCCGGGCCGAGCCCCGGAGCCAAACCGGCCCGGAGCCGCAGCTGCCCGCCCGCCGCTCTGCCGGGGTTGCAGCTCACGGAGGAGCCGCGGCCGCTGCTGGGGGGTCACCCCGGTGACCGGGCAGCCGGACCCTCCGGCTCTGCTGCCGAGCCCTGCCAGCATCCCTGGAACCACACGCCACGGAAGGAGGGTAAACGCACACACACACGTCCTGCCCGGCTCAACTCCTCCCCTTTTGCTGGATTGATTCCACACCTCTCCCTCCGAGTGTGCATTTAATAAGACGATAGTACCTTTGAATTATTTTCCTGATATATGCCTGGTCTGCCTCTCCTGAACCTTGGTCCCTCAGTTTGTATTAACCCTTAATAAACCGGTTGATTCGTAAACTGAACATTGGTCTCAGTAGCAATTTTTGGGCGTGGTGAGGAGGGGTATTCTGGAATACTCTGAGATACAGTCCAGCAGCTGCTGTTCCTCTGTGAGAGGCGAGTGCCTCGTGTGAGCCCTCGGGCTTCATTCCCAAACCCCTCCACCTTGAGGGGGGACATCGCAGAAGCCTCCTGACTGCCGGCAGCCCCTGGCATCGGCTGGCAACAGCAGGCATCAGGAGAGATGCTTTCTTTCTCCCAACATACCTGGTCAGACCTCTCTACCACCTCACCGTGCTCTGCTCGGCTGATAACAAGCCATCACAGCTCCTTGGCTGGGGCCACTGTTGGCAGTTCTAACCATCCCCTGCAGCCTACTGACCCCCAGGGCTGTCAGTTCTGTCTCCTTTCACCCCTTGGACAGCAATCTTGCCTCAATGGCTTCAGCCACCATGAAGCTGAAGCTCACCTGCATTTCACTCCTGACCCTATGAAGAACAGCAGTAGCAGTTTGTGTTTTCCCTTCAGCAGTTTCAAAAGTTTGACATCCAGAGCTGCCTGCTGCAGATCTCTCCGCCAGTGGGATTAACCTCTCACTTCACCCTCCAAACAGCTACATGTGTGCTCGCTGCCAGCTGAATGGAGAGGTTAGCAACATCTGAAGCAGCCTGCACACATCTGCTTGCAATCATCTGATCATACTGTTAATTGGTATGAGCTACATTATTTCCTCTGATGGGCTCACGACAGATTTCTTATACTCCAGACCACACTTGAAAAGAGGAAAATCTAAGGAGAATGCCTAATGCCTCTGTTTAAAGGATGCCATTTATTTTATAAGTACCCATATTTATCCTTTTACAGACCATGAGTAAAGATTGCAGCATCAGTCAGCTCTGAATGCCTAGTGCTCTCTATTCTCTCATTCATTCAGAGAGAGCGCCAAGCATGGACACAAGTTACTGTGTCATAAACAGCAGTGTAGATGATGAAAATACAGATATGGTGGTGAAAACTACTGTCCCTAACTCAACTGTCTCTGACATAGACAGGAGAATACTTTTGATCTCAGAATTTCAATTTCTGACATCCAACACTGATGGAAAGCATACTGTAATCTATACACAGATTTTTATGTATTACAGAAGCTGTTGGGTCAGTCTCCTATAAAAATAAGACCATGCTGTCATTATGATACCAGCATATTATCAGTGTAGGAGAGCAATGGCTGCCAAAGGCTGTGTTGCAAAAGCAATGATAAGATAGTGAAACATAATTAAAAACATAATTAAAATAAGCAATGGAAAGTTGTACTTAGTAAGGCAAATTACCATTTAAAACAACATCAAAGAATAGTTGAAGATAAAGAATATTTGAAGAGAAAAAATATATAAAGGAAGCTTTTATATTAAAGCATATTGTAATTCAAAGGAAAGAAACCACTAGGTATCTGCTAAATTCAGTTCTCACCTCAATCATGAAAAAAACCCAACAATCACTGGGAAGGATAAAGAAGGTCACAGTGCAGTCCATACTGCCAAACTAATTTCTCTTAGTCTCAAAAAAGATGTGAGAGCTTTCCAAATAATTACTGTAAATAGCCCACTCCCTTCCCATCACAGAATAACTAAGTCTAATATCTGTAAGTTTCCATAAACTAGGTTTGGCTGATTTTTTTATTTTCTAAATTTCTTGCTACTACTGGGTACTCTCTTTGCATTCCTGAGCCCTGAAGATGTGCAATGTAAGAACAATATAGGCTTCTTCCTCAATCCTAATCTAGGGCACCTGCTGCTCAAAGAAAAAAGTTGTTGGTATATGTGATAAAACAGTGAGTTCTTATGTTGCTGTAAGTTTATGAGAAGTGCAGATTTGTTCACAGTGAAGTGGATAATGGCCAGTAAGGGTATTTCATATAATCAGATACAAATGTGCAATTGCTAGTTCTCACCATTTTGTGCTTGTTTTAAACTAGTGGTCTAACACTGAAAGTTTAATCACTCATCGTCAATCTCATCAGCTACCCAGCCCCCTACCTAGTTGCTAAACATGGGTGACATCTGTATTATTTAAGACATGTTTTAATAAAGATTTGGTTTTCTCTCTGAGGAGGGGGGGGGAAATTGTCTGAATACTCTTTCATGATATTTGACCATGCAGTAAATCTGTAGCAGCAAATCTCATTTTGCAAACATAGAACACATGGTCACTGTAGACTCAGCCAAATGAGAAAACAATGGCTAAGGAGATACATTTCTATTCAAACAGACTTAGCTCCAATATTAGCAGAGGCAACACAGAAAGTGCTTGGTTGAGTTGAGCCATTTAATTATTTTTTTTTCTAAGTTAATTGTAGTGCTAATACATGATTCTCAACTAATGCCAGAATGTCAGGAGAGAAATGAGGGAAGAGGAAGAGAAAACTTTCAGGATGTCCCAGATGAACTACATTGGCACAGTTATGTTAAAATTGAAGATATTTTTTTGCAGTGAAGTCTTTGAAATCTGTGAACCCTTAAACTGTTAGGAACAGCAGGAAATGCAAACTA
The DNA here is from genome assembly GCF_000747805.2 of Chaetura pelagica. NCBI lineage: Eukaryota > Metazoa > Chordata > Aves > Apodiformes > Apodidae > Chaetura > Chaetura pelagica. The sequence continues at coordinate 2,247,655 of NW_009954241.1, forward strand.
CTATTATCTTAGGTTGTAAGTTCTCTGGGACAGGTATGACATTGCCTTTCCTTGTGTGTCTTTGGCTGAAACTTGGCAGAACAGAGGCTTGCTCCCCACCTGGCCCTCATCTGTGACCACTGGGTCAGTCAAGGGGGAATTTGTTTTGGTTTCAATAGAAAATGAATCCGACCCTTCAGTTATATACAATAAAGATGAAAAAGCTCAGGGAGTAATACCTGAAGATCTCATAGGTACTACATGATTATTGCAAGGATAAAAATGAAAGTGTTTCTATCAATCTGGATCCTAGACAGATGAAGAGGTCAATCAGCCAACCCAGAAGCCAGCTGTTTTGCACGTGTATGTGAATTGTGGCAAGTGCAGGGCCATCACGTTTCCTTTTTGAGTAATAGGGAAACTCAACATTTTCAGCAAATGAAATGGCATAACTGGGACGTATTTTAAAAATGAAATTTCCTTGGACACCATAAATGAAAAGTAGTACCACCTTGACTGTACGTTTTGTAACCTTAAATGGATAGAGGTCCCTTACAAGGAATATAAGGAATTCATTCTGCCAAGTACTATCAGCAATGGGGTGACAAGACAGTGGTTTCACAACCCTCTTGGACAGTTGTATAAATCTGATCTAGCCTAATGCAGTCTCTCTGTGTATCTCTGAGGAAGATAAGCTGAGCTAAGAGAAACACTTCCCAACCTCCATCTGTTCTGAGGTCAGCTAGAGTTGTGGTGAAATATGTGTGTTTCCAGCTCACCAGTCAAATGCATCAGATGGCTCCTTACTTCAGTGAGCTCCTTACCAAAGACTCTGCAGACACCACCAATCAGTTCTGTGAATTATGAATCAAAAGAGGCTCCCTGACAACAGTTTATTCACACCCTCTGCAATGAAGAAAGCAGCAGGTTCCTTCATCTGACTGAATGTGTGCTGAAATTGCCAAAACAATTTGAGAAGACCAATCTCCCTTCAAATCAACTACAGGAGCTACTTCCTTACCTGCTGGAATTGCTTTCATTAGTCTACAACTTCCTGACAGGGGCTGACTGGCTTCAGCCTTGGCAGCTCCCAAAGCAGAGCTTGTGCGATTCAGCAGTTCCCAGTTTAAGAGGCTGGAACTGAGGAGCAGGTTGGTGTGTCCGCACAGCCTGGTGCTGCTCAGCAGCAGTGCGAGACATGGGCTCGGATCCCAGGAGACACATCACGCCTGGCAGGGTGGAGGTGAGTGGAACAGGCCTGCTGGACAGTGTGTTTTGGACGGGATCCCTGCTCCTGTCCCCTCAGAGCGGCCCCAGCGCAGCCACACGGGCCGTGCAGCTCCGGGACGGCTCCTACCCTGCTTTCCAGTGACCAGTTTACAAGCCAATAACGTCGTTACAGAATCACAGAATCCTAGGGATTGGAAAGGACCTCGAAAGATCATCCAGTCCAACCCCCCTGCCAGAGCAGGGTCATCCAGAGCACATCACACAGGAACGTGTCCAGGTGGGTTTTGAATGTGTCCAGAGAAGGAGACTCCACAGCCTCTCTGGGCAGCCTGTTCCAGGGCTCTGTCACTCTCACAGAAATAAGTTCTTCCTGATATTCACATGGAACCTCCTATGCTCCAGTTTGCACCCAATACCCCTTGTCCTATCACTGGTCATCACTGAAAAAAGCCTAACTCCGTCTTTCTGACACCCGCCCTTTACGTATTTGTAAACATTGATGAGGTCACCTCAGTCCCCTCTTCTCCAAGCCAAAGAGACCCAGCTCCCTCAGCCTTTCCAAACTCACTGTGTTTGTTTTTCCCCACTGGGAAGGAAGGACCAAGGAGGAGCTGGGGACGAGGCCGGGGGGCGGGTGCGAGCAGAGCCCCGGGCGCGGGGCCGGAGCTGAGGAGCGGGGCAGTTACGGCACCTGCCAACCGGCGGGAACGGGGGGAAACACTTGAATTTCCCCCCAGACCGCCCGAGCTCCCAGCGGCGCGGGGCGCGGTGCGGGGCCGTTCTGCTCAGCGGCCGCGGGGCGGCAGGAGAGATCAAGGGTAGGATGCGGAGGCGGGAGCGGGACGCGCGGCACCGGCCCCGGGCCCGCGCCATCTTGTCCCGGTGCGGCGGGGGCGGCGCGAGCTGCCCGCGGTGCTGGGCGGGGCGGAGGGACCGGGGGGGCAGGCGGGTCAGGTAACGGGACGGACCCAGCGGCTGCCACGCGTGCTGCTGGGAGGAGAGCCGGCCCTGCCCGCCTCCCGGGGGGCGCGGGGCGGGGCCTGCGGGCGGGGCCTGGGGGTGCGGGAGCCGGGCGAAAGGCTAAAAAAGGGGCTTGAAAGTCATGCCCTCCGCAGAGGACAAGAAACAGAACCCCAGGGAGTTCCTGTTGGCGCGACAAGAAGAAGGAAAAAACGGCTTTTGCCCTTTTGCGATCCAACCTCCCGTAAAAGAGACAGAGAAGTTGTTGATTCGTGTTTGCAGCGGAGCAGGGAGCCCTATTTTTAGCCAGTGCCAGGCTTTGTGAAAAACATGCTTTCAGAACGTCGCAGTTGCTAAGACAGGCAGATGCCGCTTAATAAAAAAGTTCTCTCAAGACCTAAAAATACGACGGAACGGTCAGTTCATGTTGCTGTTCCAAACTCCAGACAAAATTATAGTTTTAAAATTTCATTTTAAATTGGATTTTCCAGGCAATGTATGATAAGAAATCAAAATAAACCCTTTTGGTTTGGGTTGACTAAAATATTTTCAGTTCTACCCAAACCAAAATAATTTTCCATTTGTTTAGTTTGGCCACTGAACTGAAAACCTAGTATGTCATTCTCCATACATAAGGGCAAAAAAGACATCTTAAGGACAAGCAAGGTTTTAATTAGCTCCACTTCAGTATTAAGATGGATGCTGAATGTAATTAGTGACAGAATGCATATGTCCTGACCTGGAGTTTAAATAAAAACGCAAATTTTTTTTTTCATGTTAGTTTTGAATTAGCTACTAAAAGCTTTAGGAGTGAGTCAGGGCCTCTTTGAAGTAATCTTCACATACATAGACAGAGAAGATGGCACCAGCTCAGTGTGCTTGTAGACAACAGAAATAAACAGAGTTTGGCAATACAAAATAAAAGGCAAATATGATTGTCTATGATGTAATGTGGGTAATAAGTCACAGTCTCAGCAGATTTGCTTAAGTATTGACAAACTAAAGGAAAAAAAAACAAAACAAAACCAAAACAATCAGACCTACATCTCTTAACTAAAGCCATCATATCAAAACACTTCAGGCGACACTAGACTGTGTTTAGAGAATGGTGTTGAACATAACCATGGGAACAACTGATGCTGACATACAAGACTACAAAAGAAGCAAAAGCACAGAAACACCCATATGGATTTGCAGAAGTTTCAGGAAATATGATCCTAATTTTAAGCAAATGTTTTTGATAGAAACTAATTAAAATGAAAAATTTAAGGACTGCAAATATAAATATTCACTTCTTATTTGCTCATTATGGAAATATTTGGTAATTCTATAGTGGATCTTTGCCTTATACCCTGCTTGGAGAAGACTTCTGCCTTACAAGCCTCTGCTACATTACAAAGACCTATTTCCTGTTTGTCTTCCATTTCTCATGTTATAGTATTACAGAACCATGATACTAGTTCTGAAAGACAACATGCATATAAGCTGGCTTTTATGAAACGTGTAGGATGTATTTTCAGCGTATAAATGTGAGCTTTAGCCTCAATGGGTCTACTTAACTTGCTAAAAAATTCAGTTAAGCTGGCCTGATAGGATGACTGTCTGCATAAGACTCATTTCTACAAGCAACAGCTTTGCACTGGTTACAGGTTAAACAGGTTTGCAACTGAACAGGAAAGAATACCTGTGAGAAAGCTTCAGTGTTGGTCAACTGAAGACACTACTGCTGCAATAAACGACTATGACAAGACAGACTACTTCGTTGGACATCTGATCTTCTGGCTAAAGTTCAAGTGAGAGGTTTGAGTGTACATGGAATGAGAAACCAGAATCCAGCTGTCAGTGGCCAAAGGAGTCATAAACAGCCAAATGGAACAATTCAGAGATCCTAGAGTAAGAAAAAAACAGCACTGTTACTCACATTTTCTCAGTTCACAAAGACCTATTCGTGCACATGATCTTTTTACATGGACCTAATTTGCTGGTTCTTTTGACACTGGTTTTCATTGTGCACTGCAAAGTGAAGAGCAGAGAGGCACTTAAACAGTCATTGGTCTGTACCAAGCCTTTTCAGCTATGTCCAAATGTTGATGCTGTAGAATTTGATGCAGAATTTGTGAACTACTGTAAAATCTACTAGGGGAGAAAAAAAAAAAATAAAGGAAAAAGAAATACCATTCTTAGATTGCAAAGACAATCATGGAAATAGCAACCAAGTATGTCAGCTTCCTAAGTCCATAGCCAGCCAAAACCAGTAACACTAGGGGGGTGAACTTCATCTCTCCATCTCAGTGGGCTGTTAACATTTTTCCCTGTAGGTTTCCAAGTCACTATTCATCGCTGATCTCCACTGTTGGTCATTCTAAGAGATGTGTCCTTCAGCAGTTTCTATCCCAAGACAACTTGCTTCCTTTGATGAGCTACTTTGATTTTCTACTCAAGTTGCTCTTCAAAAGGCAGAATTGACAAAGCTTGGTTTTATTTATGCTATTGATGATTAGGTTGTTTCCAGGATCATATATTTCAGTAGCACCAGTTGAAATGTTACTTCAGCTTAGCACTTTGAGCAGGGCCTCCAGGATCAGGTCTACATACTGAGCAGATTTTTCCTGCAGACTTGTATAAACATACTACCCAGTAGATTTGTTTCAGTCCATTGCCATGCTAGGCCTTCCTACTGCTTTCTCATAGAAATATCTTCCCACTCAAGTATATTACATGCTGTATATGTTGTTGCTGACAAGGCAGCATCTGTTTCCCATGGCATATCTGAGACACTGAGTTCATAACTGATAAGAGCTATATTGAACTGGGTTGGTTGTCAGATCTATACTTTGTTGTGAGTTGTACAGCAGCCATCAGCAGCTGCAAGTGAAATTCTCAGTGCTGATCATGGATGACACACTAAGAAGCAAGCAATATAAAGGCTTGTACAGATAAGAAATTACCTGTTTTCTCCTGAAAAATAGCTGCAACTCTGTTGAGGCTGGATGGAAGTAGAGTCAAAGTGCGTTACTAAAGCACCTTTCAAATCAGTCAGTCACAAAAGGAACATGCCAGTATTACTTGGGAAAGTGAGGCTTTTCCAAGTACCTTGCCTTCCCTAGCCATTCCAGCACTTCATAAGCATGACACCACAATGTGATGAAGTATTCACTGGTCAGGAGTTGAGGGAGAAAGTGTTCATTCTATCATCTCTGGATTTCCAGGCATCTCCATTATTAGTAGTTAAAGTTTTGGTTTGGGCACAAAAGAGAAAAAACCTTTCCGTGCCCCATGCACCCAGTGCCAAAACCAGCAACAATGGCAATTGCACAGGGAATTGTGTTTCCCTGGAGGCTGGATCAGCCCCTAATGCAGCATTTCTATAGCATGTACCTTCAGGAGAAGCATTTGGATTGTGGCCTTATCTGCCTGAGGGCTTGCAATATATATATATATTTAATAATGCTGTAAGTTTGCTGAAAGGTTCAGCTCTTTTCTTTGCCAAATGATCCAGGACTTGCTATCCTGAGGCATAGGCTACTGCATCCAATGCCAAGGGTAGGCTGATGATTTCTGCTAGACTCGTCATTCTGTACCACTCAGGGAAAGGGTGCCTGGATTTTCTAGTCCCATTTTCTCCTGTATTACATCTGTTCCATCTGCAGAATCTGCTTTTGCCAGATGCTCTGTTTGTAAGAGTAGAACCTGTAAATTTCTGGCTTCAGGCAGTACTAGTGGTCCTTTTGCATGCTTCTCTGACTAGTGCAAGTTTGCATTTCAAACAGGATTATTAACTTAGTCATAAACCTCCTGCGTCAGTATGTTGATATGACCTTAATCCTTTCCCATGTTTACAGGTCGTGGCAGTACTTTACCAAGCAGATTCCAAGCCCTACAATGTGATTACTCTTCATACTACTCTGTATGTCCTACCTGAGCAGTCTCTTCTGGGAGCATTTCTTTGCAAACTGGAGTCTACAAGAACAAAGCATTGGGCATTGAACTGCACCTCCCTTCTTATTTTAAGGGCGAATGGCTTGCCTCCATTTGGAGCTGTGTAGATACATGCACAATTGCCACATATAGAGAAGTAGCCTCCCTATGTTGATCTGTTTCACTGCCTGGGGCAAAAGGCACTGATGGTTCAAGTGGGAATTGGCTTCTTCACCTGTCAATCCTGTATGTGTTCCAGTGATATCCATTTTTACTGCTTCGCAAAAGGAAGAAAAAAATAGGTCACAAGAGACCTCAAAAACCTCAAGCACGTCTGACACTTCTGCACCTCAGCTGACTTCCAAGCAAAATTTTTCACACAAACAGGTCCAAGTCTTCATCTGGGTCAGCAGATTTTCAGAAATGTTCCAGCATGGGACCTGGTGGTTCCACCACACTTGCCTTGTGAAATGTAAATTACATTATTCAGAACTTCTGATGTGCTATATTACAAGAGCAGCAAACCCAGGGGCATTGAGGTAGAATTAAGATCCCATTTGCCTCTTTAAGTACAACGGATTTTGAAGTTAGCATCTCTGTTAAGTATCCAACCACCAGCATGTACTTGTAAAATATATGAAAAGCTGCAGTTCTTGAAGGGATGGGCAAGACCCATAATTTCCTATCTACACTACTGAGTGTCAAAATAGATAAATAAAATTGGTATTTTAGAAAGCCATTATACATTCACTAGGCATGAAAGATCTTCCTGTAACAGATACACTGTTATGAATTACAGCATTTCTCAGCCTACTGATGATAGTTTACTGTAAGTCGGCTGTTTCAAAGTGAAAACAAATGTTGAATGGGAAA
>NW_009954241.1:2254663-2300342 GCF_000747805.2 Chaetura pelagica
GAAAGAGTGGAAGCCTAATGTAAATGGAGATAAGCTGTTTATTAAGCTATGCTGATGGGTATTTTGTGGGTGAACTTTCTTTTACAATATTGTTAAAGGTTATATAAATTCTAATTGGTATCGACAAACAAATTTACAGACGCTGGGTATGACATGATTTAAGTTATATGTAAGATGATAGTTCTGGAAGATAATAGAACCCATCACATCAAAACTTTGTATAGTTCCCATGTTCAGATATATCAGTAATGCTGATTTCCAACAGCTAGTTGCTAAGGAGCAAGGAGGAAAACAAGCTGATAGTATTTTTTTTTTCCACTGCTCTTGGAAATTTTTTGTTGCAGAAATGGTGTTGAATCTTGGAACACAAGAGGAAGCTACATTTCCAGCTCTTCCCTAGGAGTTCCAAAAGCTTGAATCTTGAAAACACCATCCTGCTGGGTCCTGGGAGCTGTAACTGAGGGTGCATGTGACTACGTCTGTCAGTTTCCTGTCTTGTCGATTGCCTGTTGTTCTTCCTGGGGGTTGCAGTCTCCTTACAGAGAGCAAGTCCTAATAGAGGACAACGAGGCATTTGAGCTACAACTCCCATGGGAAGAGATGGGAGTATGTCCAAAGTGAGGCTTTCCAGCTTTTGGCTAAAAGACTAGTTCTGAGTATTTAATTAGATAATTTAAAAGAAAACAAGGTTTTCCCCAGAAAGCAGGCTTTTTGTTTAAAAATGTGCATTTAATAAAGATCTAATTTTCCGCCAAAACTGTTTGAACCAATGCTGGGAATTAATTCCCTGACAAAACTACTTGAAAATGGATTTCATAATGTAGAGTAAAATCAAGACAATTTTTTCCAGATGACTTTAGAATGATGTTGTTGTTATTCCTAAACTAAACATGATAAACCTAGGAAACTCAGATTTAAGGTTAATGAAAATCTAGCACATTAAAGATACAGAAAATATGTTGTTTGAGCATGAAAATTATTTTAGGCTCTGCCGTCTCATGCTGTAACTTGATAGTTACAAAACATAAGAAAAAAAAAAAAGAAGTTGTATTTTATTTGATTTACTCCAGAGCTTCTTAAAGCAGCCAGAGCACACTGAATAATCAAATAGTTTTCAGAAATACTTGGTATCACAAGAGTAGCAAGAATGTCTAGCCAAGCTCAGCTCTACTCCTGTGTCAGCTGCCTGCTACTTTTTGGGCTTCTCTGTTCTTCCCTGGGCCTTACTCTGTACATAAGTATCTTGTGGTCCTTCTACCAATTCCTTCTACAGTTCCTTTTACAGGTACCTTTATTTTGATAAAGATACATGTGAACTAAATATGGGAACTCACACAGACAGAGAAGCACACCAGAGATTCCTGCTACCAGTATTCACTTGGGCATGGCTTATTCTTAAGTCTTCTTCTTCTTTCTCACTCCATCCTTGTGGGGTATACCTGGTGCAATGAATAGTTTATTAATGAAATACATTAGATTATTGATGATTCTGTATTTTTATAATACAAATACAAAATATATTTTCCTCAGGAATAGCATAGCATTAGAAGCTGCTTTTCAAAAGTGACCCCTTTTGTTTCAAAGGATCATTATCCCCACGGAAAAGGTGCTCTTTAAAATTTTATTTTCAGTTCCACCAGTTCCTTTGTTAAAATTTTTTGTGTGCTTTTTTGTTTGAATGGGTATAATATTTTAAATCCAAAGACTTGCAATTCTCTTTCTTTCCCTCAGCTATGCACAAAGAAGCACTTGGAGAAATTATGACTGGATGGAAAGCAAGTCATTTTACATGAAGACTATACCTTAAGGCCTAAGCCTTTTATAAGAGTTTAGCAGTGGAACTTAATAATATTTTCTTACATCTGTTCCACAAGAAAACAGCTTTTAAAGAGAACATGACAATAAGTACTCAACTAAGTTACTTAATTCTGTTCCATTTTTCGTGCAGTGCTTCACATGCAAACCTTGGAACTGCTCCTGGCCATTCACTTTTTTATTTAAATACCTATTCAAAGGGAGAAGGTCTAAGTAGTTAGAAAATAAACTTAAAACAAGATCTTAATCACATTCATTTTCATCTGGAAACATTTTCATTCATGATTTCTGTAGTGATGTTTCTGTTGCTGTAAATATGGATTTTAAAAACTTTCTGTGCCCAGAGGAAAACTCACAGAATCAGGTGGGCAGAGGTAAATCATAGGTGTTGTAAGAGCACCTAGAAATGCTGCACAACACGTGGAGATGGGAAATTGATAACCACATTAAACAGCTTATGAAATTAATTAGAAGCTTACAAAAGCAAAGTATGTTTATCATAATTGGTCTTTGTCCAGAGCATACAGTTTATAGCAATTAGGTATTTGGTATCAGCTGAACATTCTTCGTTCAGCAAACAAGAAAAAAACTTTTACTTAAGCTACAAACTAAAGACAAAAAGGACACATGGGGACTTCATGGCAGAATTCCAGCTGAAATTGATTTTTTTTAAGTTTCTGTTCTATTCTACTCTGCATCTGTGAGAGTATCTGGGGTTATTCATGAGGCAGGTGCTCAAACCATGTCACAGTTAATGTTTAGCATAATTTTCTCATAGGTCAAATCCTTTCACACCCTTTTTAAACAAAAAGTTGGCATTAGACCACACGACATTGCAAAAGAAGCCATTCACACAATGTCACATTGCCAGCAGGAAGGACTGTTAAAAAAAAAAAAAGTTTCAGTGTGTAAATTAACTGTAATAAAATACCATGATGTAAATCAACATAAGACACGGTAGCCTAGTCCTGTTACACCTGGACACGTTCGGGAATCAGATGAGCTGCTTGTGCGTCAAACTCTTTACAAACATGAGTGAACACAGAAGGGCTTTGCAATTCAAAATGTGATTTAATCAATGGATCTGGAAATACAGACTATCCTATAAATGTGAATAGGTTGGGACTGAAATGTAAACAAATTTATTTTTAAAGTCTCTAGCGGTACTCCTTGAGTTTCCAACTGTTACAGTAATTTTAGAGAAGATAAGCAAAAGCACCTTCTGAAAGTTTGTGTGTCCCATTAATATAGAACGTTTGGGTTTTTTTCTTTCACTATTACTATTTCACTATTTATATGTTAATAAGTCAAAACACATTCAAGTTCAAAGCAGCCACTGGTTCACCAGGTTAAAGCAAATTCAGTTTTAAACCAAGAGCAGAATATATTTTCTTGCTGCCAGTGTTTTGTTCTGTGTTTTTAGCATAGCTCTTCACTCTGACTAAATCCTTGCTGTCCCCATAGATAAAAATGTCAGATTCCAGCTGCTACATCAAAAATAATCTGATGGTACCATGGGATGAAACTTCAAAAGAAAAGAAAAAAATTACTGATTTCAGTATGGTCATGCAGGTTTCCAGGAGAGAGAACTGGAACAAATTCCACCCCAGTTGTATGCCACCAGGATTTTATTGCAGGCATCTTTATCCTGTTTCATTAAATGTCACTGTTAACAACTAAACTGATGTAGATGGGCTTGGATGGTGAAAATCACTAAAGGAGCTTCCAAAATGAGATCAAAACCAGCACTTGCTAAACCTTTTCAGTTAGTACTTTATAAACCCATGTCCAGCTGGCTGCCTGGCTGGGAACCCTATGAGTACTTGACACACCCCTTGCAATGAAAGGTGCCCAAGGAACTCGTGATGAGGTCCCTGACTGAGGAAGTCAATGAACCTTTGTTTTAGCTTTTTTGCTGATGCATGATGTAATGGAAAGCTTTTACATAACAATGTTTATGGGATAGAACAGACAATAAGGAACTAATGGATTAAACAAAAGGTAGAGATGCTGTGTTTGCTGGAAGCAGTGCTTTATGGTAATGCTAACATTGTATTTACCACATGGACCATTACTGTATCTTAAGCGTATACCTACCCAATGGGTGAATCATATCAAAGTATTTCCTTGCCATCAGTGAGGTGAGCGTTTTACAAAAAATAACTTTTTGTCACTTGTAGTTCTGAGCACTGCCAGACTTTCATGAAAGGATTAAAAAGCCAGGTGAAAAGAGATATTAAGATTTTTTAACTGCTGGTGAGAAGTGTTTTTAAAGACTTTTCTGCAGGCCAGCAAAGTAAAGAAGTGAAGCAAACCGCCTTTTAAGATCAAACTTTTAAGTCATGTAGGTTACATCTGAACACATTCTTGCTTCAGTATTTTATAGAGATGTTAACATGTTGCTGGGCAGTCTAAAAAAAATGAAGCAGATATTTTCTAGCTGAAACTTCCTGGTGATCTGTGATGATGTGACTATTCAGTTCATCCCTAGCAGACACAGAGAACAGTCATTCTCTGTCCTCCTTTTCAACAAACTTGCATATTAGTAGGTCAGAATTTTGTCTCCTTGCTTTCTCTTTTCTAGTTTAAACAACTCAGTACCTTTACTCCTTACTCTCAGGTCACATTTTCCTAATGTCGTAATTTCCTCTGAAATCTCGCTATCTTGTCTGTATCTGTCTTGAAAGATGATGACTACAGCTCGACACCATCCTCCAACTGGGGCTCTCCCAGCACCAAGTGAAGCAATGCATAGCTCTGCATCATCTGTGCAAAACTCCTAACTATGGTCTCAGGATTGTATTTCCCATTTTTGCAAGAGTACTGTATTGCCAATTCAAACACTTCGATTCTGAAGCACAAAATACCAGTTTCACCCTCTGAAAACATGCATTGTGCCCATTTCTGCTTTCAGTATGAAACTCCAGAAATTACTGCACTATAGTTTTGCCTTTACTACCTATCTCCTTCCTGTAAATTCCAACAGCAGGCTAACTTGTTACAGTCTTCAGGAAATGTTTAAGTGGTTTCAAAGTAAGTGTAATTTGGGAGGCCTGCAATAATCTTGGATAAACAGCAATTAAGCAGTTAACCCCAGTTCTCTGCAATATTCTCCCTGACATGATTGCACACTCCAAATTGAATGGAATGCAAGCAATCAATGTCGTTGTGTCATACCCTCACAGCTTGGGTGGTAGTTACCACCATGTGCTTCTCTTTCTGTCTGATAGTTGACTGGAGTCTATAGTGTCCCCGTACCTGACATTACAAACATGATATTGAGCTATGCCCCCTTTGCAGTTCATGGTATTTCACACCTTCTTTCTATGTTTACAAATAACATAACAAAAAATTCTGCTGCTGAAGTGCTGGGCAACCTTTTCTACAGAACTACGCAGTATAGGTTTATGGGGACTATGTATCTGGAACTGAATGACTGCTAGCTTGGTATTTATAGAGAAAGATGCCAAATTCACTGAGGGAGGGGATATGAATTCTGGCTCCTTGGGCAAAATGTGCTGTTCAGCCGTGTGGGATTTGAAGAAAGTGTCACCTTATTTTTTGGCTGAATTATTTCTACTCAAAGAAGCTCACTCAACAGCAGGACCACTGCTCATGATGCTGCTGCCAAGACCATTTGTCTCCCAGCCTATGTGTGTGTGTGTATATAAGTATATATATATATGTATATATATATATGTGAGTGTGTGTATGCAAATTCTTGTATGATGCCAAGTAAGTGACAAGTCCCAGAACTCCAAAATACCAAGGTTTTTCCTCTCTGCCACCTTTGGCTCTAACTGATGGGCAGGCAGCTGGATGCCAGTTTCCAACATAAACGCAGTCCCGTTAGTTTCTCAACTCTGACTTTTAAATAACAGTCAGAAGCCAGTGTGCTTTTCTGAGGACTGTGTGCTTTCCCTGGCACAACATGGCCCCCTGATCCTGTCCCCACAAAGACCTTCTCTGTGGCAGCAATGCTGCTGTCTGCATCTGTGCAGAGGGTGCAGTCATGAGGAAACTCCAGTGCAGCTGTACCATCTACTGCAGTTTTTGCATCTTCTTCAAAATGCTAAGCTGACTCAGGTTCAACAACAATGCTCTTGATTCCCTCCCCATCCCACCCAGGTAGGGAAGGAAAGAGAGAAAAAGAGAGAGACTTGGCTGGATTGAAAACTAAACTACACAGCTTTAAACACTAATGATACAAGAAAATATATACAATTATATACAAATATGTTCAGGTATGTGCAAGAGCCTCTCACCACCCCCCACCTCCAGCAACTCCCACAGAATCTCCTGAGCTGGAACAGTCCCAAAAAGTCCTGGAGCTGCTGGAGAAGGCACAGAGTGATGAGGGTCAGGAGAGCTCAAGCCTGGGAGTCGATGGTGACGGATGGACAGAGTCCTCCCCAGATGCCAGCCATGGATGGAAGAGAAGGGAAGAAGAAGCAGGAAGGAAGTTGTCTTCTGTGATCTCTGACCTTCCTCTGAGCTTACGTAGATATATGGAATGGAATATCTCTGGCCAATTTTGCTGTCTGTCTAATTTAACCTCCTATGGGGCAGGAGGGTCATAGATCTCCCCGTAGTGTCTGAGCTGGCAGAGTGAAGGTGCGACCTTGAAGACCCAGCAGTTAGAACAACATTCCACTGTTATCAGTCTTAGCTGGAACACTCTGGTGCTAGTTAAAAGAAAGCTTACTGAAGGAAAAAAAAAATAATAAAAAAAAAAATCAGTAAAATTGGCTTCATCCTGGCTCTAACCAGGACAGCACTGTCTTACCTTGTGTCATTTGCTGCAGCACAGGGAATCACCATGGCTTTTTTCCCTATGACCTCTTTGTTAGTGTTGCATACCTTTGTTCTTTAACCTTTTTTTCTTCTTTTGTAGAATTTGTAGCATCAGATTTTCTTATCTTAGTTTCCAGGTATGATCTGATCTCTTCTTGGGGCCTCAATGAACTCCTCCAAATTGAAAGACTGCAAAATACTTCACCTTCACATGAAGAAACAGTTGGTATCACTGTCAAAGACTTAAGTTAGTTTTGTTTGTTTTTTTCTGAGTCCAGTTTCTTAACCTTTTCTATTAGAGCAAAAGTGTCTTCTTACTTGCAGCTTATAGACAACTAGCTCAGAGAAATATTAAAGCAGCTTGCTGGAGTGTTGACAAGGATCACAGTAACTGCTTTTCTCCTCTATCTCTTCCCTGCTACATCAAGAAATCCTATTTAGTAGGACAGACACTAGTGGGTAAGGCTTATTATTAGCTGATCATGAAGCCCTACTTAATCAGGAAACATTACAACTTAGAAACCAAATAATGGGTCACTAGGGGTATGACAGGCCATGCAGAAAAACTCCACATCAGTCCAGACTATGGATGAGACTCTTCTTCCCCATTTTCACATGACCTGCTGAAAGTGTATTTCCAGCCCTGAACACTTTTCTGAGACCCTGATACAACCCACTGAAGCTTTCCAGGGGATGAACAGCAGCAGTCAAAATATTACTTTTTAGCAGAAGGATGTAGTTTCTGTTGTTTGCATGTCCAGACCCCCAGCTAAGATGAGCTGCCTCAGATCTACCAATGCACAGTCCAGTTTATCTTGCACCAGCTGACAGTCTCCACCTGAATATTGGATTCATGGCTTGTTTTGCCAAAGTTGCTACTGAAGTGTTGATGCAGTTGGCGTGGCTGATACGCTCATTGCTTTTGTTGACCAGGCTGGTGCTTTCATCTGTTCATACAGTGGGACATTTGCAAACAGATTTGACATATGTTTCTAAAGTACTGGAGAAAGTTGTCATTCCAATGACCTTCAAGGGGCTGATTAAAGGAAGTAAAACAGCTGGATGTGTTTGACTCTGCTTTGTTTCTTAGGCAACTAAAAGAGGTGGAGGAAGGGAAAGGGAATTAATTGCTGATGAAATAAAGTAGTTGAGAACAAGTGCCACAAATACCACTCAGTTTGACATGAATATCAGCACCTGCTGTATTTTTCAAAAAGGGTATTTGTAGGTTTTTTTACTCCCACAGCAAGGAACAGTGTTGCTAGACAGAGAATGCTGAATCCACACTGATGTCCCACTTCCTTCTCTATGAGTTTTGGCATTACATGCAGAGTTAATACCAGAAATCCCATTGTGTTATAATTTTGAATCCATCATACTAAAGGCTTTCATTTATATACACAATGCAATTTGTCTAAACTAAAGAGTGGTAATCACCAGGGTTGCATTCGGTGTACAAAATACATTATGTGGAGAGACAGCAAAGTCTAACAAATCACAGCAAAAGACTAGAGCTTCAGAGATTCACTTCTACTCCCCAGATCTAATTCACCTTAGCACAAGAGCTTTTCTCCCCACACAGGCTTGTCAGCTTGAGCCAGTCACGTTAATCACAAATGCAGATTTGATTGTCACCATTTCATCCAGAATTCCTTGGGTTTATCTGCCCTAGTCTTAAAAGAAACCCTCCAAAACTTTTTATTGGAGTCATTATCCAGTCATCCAGTTCCTTGGGATGTTTGTGCAGTAAATCTAGATCCACAGACTTACAACTCCAAAAGGAAGTCAGACCACCTGAAGCTAAGCTAATTCCATTGGTGATTTTTTTTTTTTTTTAAGGTTCTGCACAAGTCACAGGGTAGGTCTGAAATAAATGCTTAGGAATCTCAGATCCTGTTACCCAGGTTCAGGACAGTTTGTAGCTGCCAGAGTCAGTGCCCTGCAAGTGGAACATGGAGCTTTTCAACCTCAGCCCTGAGTTAAATATAGCAGGGCTACTGGTTTAAAAAAGGCATTATTATTGCCTGTGAGCTTTAACGGATTCCTAATTAAATGTACTGATGGAGATTAGAAGGCGACTTGATGTCTACTGCTACTGATGATTACCTAAAAATGAAGCTTCTAAGCATTTCTTCATACTAACCTTAATTAAACCTCTGCTTCTGCTTTTATAGCCAGTGGTAACTTCAAGGTATATCAAAACTCCCTTTGATACCAGCCTTTTAAACTGCATTACTATGAAACCCCAGCCAGTGGCCAGCTCCATAGCACACTGCTCCAAAATACCCGTGCTTTAACAAATGTGTCTTCAGAGAAACTGCTTGAACTGCCTTGAGAATTGGTATTGCTGGAATTATGATCAGAAATGCCGTTCATTAGAAGCTTCTCTGGCCTGTGGCAGAATAGAGAAAAACACAGCTGAGCTCCAGGGTTCTGAAGCAGCTTCGCCTGTTTCCTCTCATATGCTTCAAGGCCCACAATAATTTTTGAGCCCATTATTCACTGCAGCCAAATTTGACTGATGGTAAAGAACTCACAGGTAATTCTGATTCCAAAGGTTTGAAAAAAACCCCACCAACATTCAGGTAGACAACTCCTAGTTTCCCAGCTGAAGGAGTAGGTGTCATGAGCTCACCTGATGTTAAAAATCATCAGAGAATCCATCTGCGAAAGAAACTGTAACTACCTGATGTGCAGCACAAAGATTCAGGAAGGTCTACTGTGATTTGCACACCAAAGTCAGCCATGAGGGATGAATCCATAGGAAATCAGGCGTGCTTAGGTCTAGAGCTCAAAGGTCAGTTGAACACAGCAGAATGAAGCATTATTTTAAAACAAAGAGGATGAATTCAGTCTCATGCCAGACAAGTACTGAAAGAACCTGGGCAAATACCAAAATGCGTAATCATCTGTCTAAAGGCACAGCAAATAAAGGCTTTGTCAATAGTTACAGGCACCTTACGCTGTTTTTCTAAAGCAATGTTTTTAAAAACAAATGTGCTGCTTTTATTTTGTCTCCTTCACTACCTCTCCATAACAATCCCCCACCCAACTTGTCCTTACTGCACGAAAAGGGAATACATAAGCATGTATACTTCCACCTCAGTGTTTAAAGGACTAAGACAATATAGAAGAGGCCCAGCCCTGTTTTGGGTGTACATGTCATTTTCTTCTGCTGTGTATCACGAACTATGATTTCACTCCTCTCCTATGACAAGTGACAAAGCTTGGCTATATTTAAAACTAAAAACTACATTCCTATGGCTGTTATTTTTTCAAAGACTCCCAAGACATTTCAGTCAGCACTCTGCTTCATAGCGATCTGTGAACCATACCATTCCTCCTATGGAAAATTTCCCTACTTAGCTGCAGAGAATTTTACAAGATAAGGATAAAAAGTACAATATGACAACCCCTCCCTTCTGGCATCTGGGAAGGGATTCCAGTCTCCAGGCTAATAAGTGTTTCCCAGATCGTTTACACAGGAGGTACAAAGCTCCCTCCACCTGGAGGTGCAGCTTTTCATGACTTTTCCTTGAGCCTTCTTCGTTTCGCAGCACAAATAATGGCAGTCAAACCACCCTACTGTCCTTGAAGATCAGCACAAACAGCTTGCTCCTTCTCATCACCTGAAATTATTCCTAAGGTAGTATCTGGAGGAGGAGAAACGCAAATGAAGATGCCATAAGAAGTTACAACTTATTTGTCCCAATGTTGCATTCAATGATGGTAGACATCACAGGAACCCATGGAGCTTCAAAAGAACCAGGCCATCAAAGCTGTGAGCAAAGGTAGCACAGAAATGCAGAGTATCAGACATGATCCAAGCCCTAGGACTGAAATCTTTCTGCTTGTACTTGTTCTTTAAACAGCAAAAGTAGGACACATATAATAGTGGTCCCAGCACTAGATAAAGAAGGCAAACATTACTAGGAAAGCAGACAGTTAATTACAAAAAGCAGACATCATTTAAAAACCTGCTGATGCTGAGGGAGCAAGGAGAGCAGTCTACTAACAAAAGGAAGGGAAACTTTGCACAGTAAGAAATTCATGGGGAAAAAAAAAATCAGCATAGATGATTTGTTTCAAGCTGCTAAAATCTGTGTGAAGAGTTGCATTATGTTTAAGAGGTGCAGATCCATTTTCAATGACGCTCAGCTTCCACAGAAACATCACTGTGGTCAGATTTTTATCTATGTTTAAAATAGAAAAAAATTAAGCTGTGTGCAGCCTTTTGCTAGATAAACCATATCATCACAAGGCTGAAGTAACTAAAACTGCTTTGGAGTCTGATTGCTTCTGCTGAAAGCAGAGGAACTTCTGCCATAGATTGCGATAGACGATGGACTGTCCCTCAGCACAGGCAAGAGAAAATAATGTAAATCTGCTGGAGCAGTGTTTGTGGAGCACGGTGCTGATGTTACTGATGGCTTTTTCCATGCACCAAGCATGAGATCATGTACAGGGCTATATTTACAAGGTGATGTAATTTTACAGCAGAAGCTGGAAAAACAAGGAGGGTATATCACATCCAACATGATTTATGCTAAGCTTTCCACAACTATGCAGCCTTCCTCCCGTGTCATACGTATGTTGGCAGGATGGAAGTAAGAAGTGGGACAACCCTGTCCCCAGTTTCTAGACAACCTTTTGCTTTGGCTGCAAAATCAACTCATAACTCGAAAAGCAACCTCCATCAGGCAGACAGTTTTCAAGTCAAACTGCATATGTGCTTAATTGAATGCTTACAAAATTACCTTTTTTTAAATACAAATGTCCTGCCAACAAAAAAACAAACCAGGGATGTCTAATGGATTTAGCCACATGGCACTATTTATGTTATGATCATAGAAGATCGGATAATCAAATACAATTGTTTTCCAACTAATGTTTTATGATAATGTGGTTTACAAACTGTTACACCCACTCATCTTTCGATCTTACATTTTTTTCCTTAAAAGGAATACTGTGCTGTGCCATTTAGATGTAAAGGCTCAAAAAATATATTTGCTGGCCTCATTTACATACAGAATGCCATTAGTAATAAATAAACTTAAAACAGAATTGTTTGATTAAGCAGTGAAATTATATGCACACATTCTAGACAATCTGATTAAGTTTAGCCTATGGTTGGTTTCTCACTAAGCAGGCACATATTTCTTTATGAATAATATTTAATGTAAGATCATAACTGTTGTGCCAGTTCACCTACATCCACTTTGGAGCAGAATGAAATAAAGCTGGTGCAGCTTCTGAAACTCTGCTGCTTTCATCAAAACTGTTCTAAGTTAAGAAGCTGAGTGAGTCACTAACTAAAAGCAACAGCAAATCCAACTATAATCCATGTGTGCATTATATGTACAAGTTAAGCAAACTGACAAAGCAGCTTCCATAACAGTATTTTCAGTGACAGTAAACTTGGATATAACAACCAAAATAGTGGTTGAGCATGCCATTAAAGGGACAACATACAGCTGTCACCATTAGAAGAGTGCTTCGAGATACCTTTTCTACTTCTTCCTACATGTATCCTAGAGTACATCAAGTTCCTTGCTAATTTATATTGTGAATTGGTCTTCAATTAGTGCATCATTTTCCTTATCTGGAAAGCTGCCTAGGTCTCAAATAAGGACCTGAATTTGGAGGAACCAAAGTCTCACATGTATTTGTAGTGAGGCAGTCACCAAGCAATAAAGCAAAATATTCTGCACTTAAAAGGCAAGACATTCTAGGTGACTTCTAGCTGGCCTTTTAAGACAGTCAAATTGAAATAACACCTGCTGCAACACCCCGTTTTAAAACCAGGTGTACCCTAGGACTAGTGCTAGGGACATACATTTATCCCCTCATTTAATGTTTTTTTTTTCTTCAGGACTGCTGTCTAACATAACAAGCATATTGATAAGCTCTAGACCTTGTGAATTATGAAAAATGCTTTATGTGACAGCTAGTAACTTTGTCTTAGTGGTTGATTATACTATATCACAAATTATCTTCCATCTTTCACAATTCAGTTCAAGAATCAGTCAGTGTGTATGCAACCCAGTGTATTCTCAACATGCATGTGGAAGAAAATAATCTACAAAGACTCTTCTTTCCAGCCATTCTCCATTCCCATACATTCTTCACAACACCTCTTACACAGGTAACTTCACATAATTAACTCACTGACAGCTCCCATCCTGCAAAACAGTTTCATTTTCCAACTGACTGTAAGAGTATCCTCTGGACAACCCCTTTACCTGGCAGACATCTTCAGAAACACCAATAGAGGCATTATGAGGAGGACTGGACTATTATTTTAGGTGATGATGGGCTATTCAAAGCATGGCTTTGGTCCACCTGCAAGAAAAGTGCTTATGTGATGAATGACCACTTTTTGGTTCTTGAGCTGGGTGCATCCCTCTCCATCCCTGGATGATTTTCTTCAGTGGCGAAGGCAAAGAGAATTCCTGGTTCCCTCCCAGGATCTTGGGAGCCAGTAATTAGGACATAGCAGCTTAAAAACACAACCAAAAAGAAGCAAAAGCAACGCAACGTAAGACTCTTCTCCTCATCATTTTATCGCAGCAGAGTATTGCCTGCTGCCCTCTCTACCCCACTAGGTACCACAAGGCAGGAGTGCACACAGAGACAGACATCCATCCCCATGCTCTGCTGCCATGCCCCCCATAAAGGAGTGTGCATTCAGTCAGCTGAGACTAGTACCAAGCAGAGCCACATTTTGCGGGGTGGGACAAATAAAGGACTTTTTGCTTTCTAAACCTAAATTACTATCAGTTTCCTCAAGAACAGGGTAGTGCTCTGGACAGCCTGAGGAACAAATCTGGGCAACAAGCAACTTAAATGCTCTGATTCTATAGAAAAAAGCACAGTATCTTTAGCCAACTAGCAAGAATTCATTAAACTTCTACACAAACACAGACATGACTGCAGAAAACCCCAAAGGCTGAGAATGAATACAGGATGAAGCAGTACCTGAGAGTGTGACCTTCACAGTGCTCTAGTACTTGTGGACATCTTGCAAAGAGAAGCCTTGTATAACTCCTTGATGTGTTAACAGTCAACTCCCCTACATGCAATGCTACATGAAATATAGTTCCTTACTTGGCATCTTCTCAAGTTAGGACTTGAACTTCGTTTTGAGATACTGATAAACATTGGTATAAACAATTGGGGGAAAAAAAAAAGATGGAATATTTTCTGATCATAGTTTTTATTATAAACACATAGATTAAATATTAACATAGGAATAAAGAGACATTATTAGTTAGGCCTTTAAAATGCTAGATGTCCTAAAATAGCCCCAAAAGTCCATTTTACACAATATCCACTGAGTTGGCAGTCTCTGTAGAACCAATTCTGTCATAATTGAAGCCTCTAAAACACTGGGATATTTCCTGTCCTCTCTTTCAAATAGAGCAGCATTCTGGTTAAGAAAACAGTTACTCTGCACTTTTGTTTACTGCAGATCAGCCAGAATAAATAAAAAAGATCCACACATTCAAGTAAAGGTAGTCCAAGAATATCAGCTTGTTACAGTTCCTTTTTTTAATTTTACCCAACAGGCCAGGCTCTTCTCAAGTGGGGATGGAAGTTAATGGGCTGGAAGTTAACACTGTCAGTCAAGATCCACTGGACCTACTGGGAGCTTTGCACAGAATGTCAGTAAGAGCAAGAACTGATCTTTGTTCTATGAGTAACATGCAAAAACTTTTTCAGTTCTTTTATAAAAACTAGTCAAGAAGTGGCGCATGTGAGAGCCTGGGAATATCCTTCTGTTTGCCCATTTTGAAAACATTAAAAATCTGGATGGTTGAATTTTTAAAAGCTTCAATTAACAGCCGATAAAAAAATAAATACAAGAGATTCCATTTTTTCTAGACCCTTACTCAAAGTAAAAATAAGTTAAATCAATAATGCTTCGAGCTCTATGCTTCAATACTACCTGCTTTCCTGGTAGTCTTTTCTCTGCTCCCCCCTGTTCCTTGGCCTTCCAGCAGATGTTTGAATAGGATCCAAGTTATAAAAAATATAAAATTATTCAGTGTATACATGAACATACCTATTCATATGGTCCAGACAACCAGCAGTAAATGTGTAAGCAGGAATATATATATATATAAACCAGTAGTTAAAGTTGTGCAAAGAGGTCTGGGCTTTTAGATGTATATATTATCAATTATATACATGGCATTTTCCTGCCTTAAAAATAACTATGAATAAACCTCTGAAAAGATGGGGACCAAGAAAAAATAAGCTTAGGACTTTGTAGGAAAAATATAATTTGCAATAAAAATATGTTAAGTTCTTCTTGCTAGAAACAAGTAACAAAAATATACTCCCACATAATTTTTCAGCATCCTAGACATGTAACAAATATTTCTGCAGTAGTGGCCCATCTTTTAAACAAAGTCTGAGTCCCTTAATATGCTGCATTTTAATTAATATTAAAAAGCACTTATATCAGTAAATATTTGCTTACTCCTTGTACCTTGTACATGTTAGTCTGGCTTTTAGAAATGTAAGCAAATGCTAGAACACTGTTGATTAGATAGGAAGTGGTTTATGTATAAGATTTCTATATAAGAAAGTAATTTATCTAAAATTGGCCCTGATCCTGGGCAGGGCTGTTGGCTCTTTGTATTATTCCATTCATTCCAACCAGAATTCACCCAAACAGAGGGAGTCTGGAGGGCCCCACCTGCAAAGATCACGGGCACATCAGGGTACTCAACAACCCTTCATCAAGGATGGAGGTTAGAAA
Organism: Chaetura pelagica; assembly: GCF_000747805.2. Lineage (NCBI taxonomy): Eukaryota > Metazoa > Chordata > Aves > Apodiformes > Apodidae > Chaetura > Chaetura pelagica. The sequence goes on from NW_009954241.1 coordinate 2,270,040, forward strand.
AGCCTTTGGGTATTGCTTGATTGCATAGTTCCCTATTTGCCTCTGCCTAGAGCCACAGCTTTCCCACTTGCTGCGGCACAAGGTATTTAGATCAAATGGTGTCAAGATGGGTGCAACCCCAGAGGTTCCAAGGTACCTAACAACAAGCCACTGACCAGACTGCTTCCCATGGACTTTGAAGTCTGCTAAAGAGAAGACTGCAGATAAGGACATTAGTGACTACTGAAGAAGATGCTTCTCTCCAAGGTGGGACTTCTGTGCTCTTATGGAAAGGGGCAAAAATATATTATTCCAAGCTGCATTTTATTTAAAATTGAATGAGCACTTTTCCCAGTTCCTAGGTCCTCCTTTTGATAATATTTAGCCAGTATTTCTTTGTGAAACTGAATTTTCCCAGTTACCATGGAGGTGTGATGCAGTGGAGACATTCTGAAGAACTCATGCAGTATAAATAAAAGGAAAAATATTGTCTATTTAAACAGTGTAGGAGCATCTTTGTAGAAAAATCAGTCCTGAGTTTCACTTCCAGACTTCAAGATGGACCAATTCTGTACCATTTAACAACAACTTTTTCAGGGTTGGCAATAGTATCTTTCCACTGCTCCACTGCTTCACTGTTACTGCTATCGGAACTTATCCAGACCTGCAGTAAGAAACAGAAAGAAAAATAAAATTGAGTTTACCTGATATAACACAGAGGCCCAGACTGTATTTGTTCCAAATAAATACCATAGAAGTGTAGCATGAGATACAATGTGTGGACTGTGACCAAAGCCTTATAGCAGCAAATACAGTTCTCTTGGGACTAGCATATTTTGGCTTTCAACTGTGAACACAGGGAGTGGGGGTTTAAATTTAGCCTCTAACTAGAGAAGTCTTTACATACTAATGTTTCTCTAGTTAATAAGATGTTTTAAAGCAAGCATTCCATGCTCCATTCACATGCACGTGCTGGGGTCAAGGGCTCATCAGGATCAGTGATAGCTCTATGCATTCAAACTCCAGTTTGCTGCAAGCCACCTGGCATCCTGAGCTAGCTGTCCAGCATTTTCATGAGCATTTTGAATTGCACACTCCAACAGACAGGGCCAAACCTGCATTCCACAGAGGTTACTAACGTGCCCATACCACATGCTGTCACGCAGTAAGAGTCCGTTTCTTCTCAGTATTCAATTAATGGATCGTGGCCATTGAACAAGGAAATGAGCTACAAGTAGGAAGTTTTCCTCCTGAACATTATCATCAGCCTCCATTGCCAAAAGAATTCTGCTTATGTAAGTAGGTATCATTATTTACGGGACTCTATTTCCTCAAGTCTTCCAAGAATAAGTCCTTTTAAGACTTCTCAGAAACCTTCACCATGAAGTACATTTAGCCTACACTGCTGAGGCACGAGTCCTCAAGAAGTGAGAATAATGTCTTCCAGAATACCACAGGCAGCTGACGTTTCATCCACAGAGATTCAGTATACATCTTGCTCATGATTAAAGCCATGCCTGTAAAAGCAGTCTAATCTAAGTATTGTCTACTGAGAACAGCATCCAATTAAACATCATTCTCTGAAGAACAAAGTTAATAGATCCAGCTACATTCATCCTTTTCCAGATACTCAGCCAATTGCTTAAAGTACATTTTCCCTCGAGCCATATTTTATGTCTTCATGTGTTATGTGGCAATGTCTGCCTGCATGAGCTAAAACAACCTTTTCCAAATAAATTCTAAGGAGCAGAAGTAGCTCATTTCCTCCCCCTAAAAATAAGATCCATGATTAAATGAAACTCATCAGATTGAGATGACCTCACATATTGCTAAGTGACTGCAAATCCATACCCCGTTATTTTTGCCATAAGGTAGCACAACTAAACAGAACAACTTTTTTTCTTTTCCTATTCCAAATCCAACTCCACTAGCAGGAATCATAGAAAGCCAGGAGGCTCCATAAAATGGAGGGAGATCACATAACTCTTGCTGATAAATAATTTCTGTAGCACGTCAGCATCTTTTATAACTGCATGTCTTCAGCAGGCACAAGAAACATCACCAGAATGGGACAGAATTTTCTGTACCTAAGGATAGCACAGTCCTTCATTTGACAAAAGACATCACCATTTCAGCCTGAAAATAAATTCCACGTTATTAATTTATGCACATATTAAAATTCTGTTACTAACTCTGGCTGCATCAGGGAAAACACTGAGGATTAAGAGCAGCCATGGCTCTATAGCTCACTATCCTATGAAAAAAAGGAAAGAAGGGACAGGATGATGGTAAATCAGAACAACCAAGGAAAGAGGACAGAGAGAATAAAAACACACCAGACTACCAAGTTTTATAGTGGTTAAATAAATAGAATCACAAAAATGCTTTCAAAGAGACACTACAGAAGTTTCAAGTTGAAAAACGAAAGGAAAGGGAAAGGGAAAGGGAAAGGCACTCAACTAAAAATAATTTTGTTTGTTCACCTACATTATCACTTTATCACACATTTAGAATATTGTGCTGATCTCAGCATTGCTTTACCCAGGAAGGCAGTAAGATACTGGAGCTGTTGGTATTTCCTTTCACACACACCTGTTTCTAAGTGCATTGGTATGGCAAGCCAACACACCCCTTTTCTGTACAGTACAGTGTAGGTTGTAGAGCTGCTGTGAGTGCTATGTTTGTTTTCTTCAGAAAGCCTAAAGGCAAGGAACAGATCTCATATGTCTGTCTGTGGGAAGGAATCTTTCACATTAAAATGACTTAAGGACCTATTTATAAAAGAAAAATCAGAATGTCAACTCCCATTCTGATGTTACTGCATGTTTAAGAGCCCAGTACTATTCTTTTTTAGGTTACATCCAGAAGAGCTTATTAGAATTTACTATTTTGCTATATGCCACCTTATTTAAAGTATTTTAAAACTCACACCAAGAAACCTGTGGAACTGGATTTTAACTGAAAGATATGCTGCTAGTTAGCAGAAACCAACCTGTCCTATGAAGTGTTTTCTTCTCACTGAACTTCTGCTGTAGAGCTTGATGAGAAAGCTAATGCCTTGTTCAATCTGGCTAACTGGAAAAATCATCATTTCTCCCCACTTCACTTGGCCGTTAGTGGACTTCAGAAGACGAGTCTTCTTCTTATAGATCAGCCCTTCTGTACTAAACATTCCAACTTTCACAAAGAAATCTAGCACAAAAGGGAGGGAAAAAGGCATAGGACACAAAGGGTTACTCACAAACACACTCAATAAGGACCTGACAAAATCCACATGTATGGTTCAAATTGCAACAGTTTCCCAAAAGTCTGGCCAAAAGAACTGCACAATAACTTTCCTGACTAGTCACACAGAGTATCCTTCAATAATATTGACTTGCTTAACACAGTATCCAAACAGCAGGTGCAGGCTAATGCTCTTTTGTGTCAGGGTTAATACTGGGATAAAAATCTTCCAAAATACATAAACATGTAGCTTCAAACCAAACAAAAAGTAATCAAGTAAGACATCTGTGGAAATAAGCCTTGGCAATGGAAATCTACTGCACAGAATGTTAGTCTGAGATTTTTAAGGAATTTTATGAACTGCCAACCCATTTGAGCAGCAATTTACCTGTAACAAATGCTTTTAGACAAGAGGCATGAGACAGCTGATGTTACTTACTTGAAGACAGAGGTGTAGATGAAACTGGAAGGTTCTGTGCTTCAAGAATCTGTAACTGAATCCTCCTGTTTATTGCTTGAAAACAAGTTCCTACTTGAAGTTCTGCACGGCACACCTACAAGCAAAACAATGTTGCCATAATATCTGGATTAAGTTGCTTATAGACTCAGGAAACACAGGAATTCTGTCATATGTTGGGCTCTCACATTTTTGTCTGGGATTTCCTGGACAGAAATATAAGTGTGTGTTGTATACACAACCTGCAGATGCACAGCAAGTGCATCTGGTATGTTTTATAGCTACAGTACCAGTAACTTCACATATGGCCCTCGTGGGCTGCATCCAGAGATACTGGACAAATAAATGAGTCCTCAGTTTTCACCTGGGAAAGATTCCTCAATGGTAAGAACAGACACATATGGGGAAAACTGGAAATGCAGCTATACCTCTACTAAAGCTGGGTGTGGAAGTGAGAGACCAGGTATGCTCCCACTAACACAGAAACCTTTAGAGTTCTCCTCCCACACTTGAGCATTGTGCAATATGGAGTTATAAGCAATGCCTTCTATCGATACAGGCCCTGTCACTTCAAGCATGAATGCTCAGGGTGACCGCATGCTGTGGAGCTTCCTGTGTTGCAGAAGTCTTTGTGTTTTACATACCTACATCCATACACACTCTGAACGTACCGAGATGTCCACCCTGATTTATGTTTCGAATTTTGGCTAATGGCAAAGTTGCATGGCTGCATCCTCATTACTCTCCTGTCAGCTAATGTACTCTGAACACTGTAGGAACAGCAAGAGAAGATCTGTGGAGACCCAGCTTTCCTGACAGCCTCAATTTAAAAGAACTTTGTTAGTCCTGGTTCCCTTTAACACACTCCAGTGATGCAAAATGCACTAAGCAAGAGAGCAACAGGCCAGATAAAGACAAGTCAGGCTCCAGACCCAGATTCTCTCTGCAGCTCAGCCACAAAATTTCTGTGTAACCCTGAGGGAAAGCCACTTACTCAGCTCTGAGCTTTGGCTCTCTATTGGTAAGCAGGGTTGTTTGCTGCCTCACAGGGTAGTACAAGGATGATTCCAGCAATGTCTGGAAGGCTCTGGGATATAATGGTGAGGAAAGCCAACACAGAGAGACAAGCTATGAGAAGATTTGGGAATTTACATCAGGATTAAGCAGTTTTAAAACTGCTTCCTCTTTCACTTAATCTTACTGCTTTTGAAGCAATTTGGTTATTCTTGTTAGAACTAGAAAATACCAAGTGTAATTTATATTAGAAATCAAGAGTATCACTCATATTACTCAGACATACTTAGATAAAATCTGCATTTGAATTGCTAATTCAAGTTTAATTCGTTGAAAATACAAATGTCTAGACACAATCTGTAAAAGAAACAAACAAAGTGAGGGTAGGGGGAAAGGAAATCCCACTGTGAAAGCCACCTGCTTCTTATTATGCTAATGGAAATGAACTGTCTGAATTATTACTTCACAGCATGCAATCTGAACATTAAATATATGGCTATCTCTGCAGCCCCTGAAGATCTTTGCACTTTTCTTCCATAACAAAAGCAGATTTCATTTGCCTTGAGCTCTTGCTGTGAGTCCTAAGGATCTTTTGGTGCTTTTTTCATTGGAAAATGCAGTTATGCAGTGTCCTTTGCTGAACGTTTCCCCAGAATGTCCCCCCCTCAAGCTGTGGGCCATAGTGTGGAAGAGCTTGCTCTTGCTCTTTTCCCAGAAACAGCTGCAGTTTATGACCAGAACAGCTATGTGCAGAGTTCAAAAGTCTGCATTTTTTCTCCATCAAAATGCCTTTCCCCAAAAAAGTGGAAAAAAGAAAAACCCTGTTTGTTGTTAACATTGAATTAGTACCTTAATTATTTAACCTGCATTTCCAGCAATTCTTTCTAGGTGATACAACATACTTTTGCAGTATTGGCACTTACAGGTGCTTTGGAAGGAGGAGATATATCCAGCCAATGACTTGACTCCTCTGAGCTGAGCTCCCGCAGTGCCAAGGAGCACTCTCCAATTGTTTTTTTCCTGGGAGTCTGTGTCTGGATTTTAAATACCAATCTGACAGCTTGCAGGCTTTGCAGTTTAATAGCAAATACAAAAGTTTCCATAAATTCAATGTCCTAGAAAGAAAAACAGAGGGGTATCACCGTTGTATGAGTCACAAGGAACTCGAAACTTAGAAACCAAGGCTTCCTGGTCCTATAGCCACTGCTCCTGGCTATAATTTCGGGTTGTCACAGAAAATGTTCTTTTACAGTGGTGAGCCCTCACAAACTCACCACCTCATTGTCAAATTCAGGCAGGGACAAAGCTCTGGATTATTTTTTTTAACTACTGTAACAAACTGAGGCTGTCTCTTCTGGAACTTTACAACAGCACACACGCATTGTCATCGCAAATTCTCCTGTGGCCTTTTGCTTCAGTCCCTACTGCTAATTTTATTTTCATTCACCTTTGATTCTTATTATGGGAGGTTTATGTTGCTTTACCTTCCACCTCCTTAATATTTCTTCACTGCCACTATCAGAAGTCTTGTCATGTGACGAATTCTTACTACATTCTATAGAGAATTCACTGCCACAGTGAGAATCAGTAACATAATCTACCTTCCTTGGGATGAATGTGCACCTACAGGTACACCCAGGCTTCCTCCAGTCCCTCACCACTGAGTTGCCAAGGCTAGCAAGCTCATGGCTGAGTCCCCTGTGAGCTTATTTATCCTGCAGACCTGGGAGAAAAAGAAGGCAACACTGCCATGCAAGAGTAGATATCGGGGAATTAGTGGAACAATCCTGTCAAAAAACAGGATTTTGAGAAGTTGGGAAAAAGAGTCCCCAAAACGACAAGCAAACTCTGGTAACCCAAGCCTAGGCAGCTCACACTGCAAGTATGGCATAAGAGTGGATGTTTGGTCCATTTAAAAATTCATTTACATTTCACTTTTATTTCTGGGGGAAAAATGATTCAGTGTTTTCCCTGCCTGTACTTACATTGCACCCTTCCTTGGGAGAAGATTTGAACTGCACTGGTTTGGGCAGTGTAAGAATTCCCTTGATGCAGATCCGTGGGTTTTCCCCACAGCTGGAAGGCCAGCTCAGGTCTTTGCACTGTAACATTGAAAACACAGTCAGTTTCAACATTGTAAGACTCTGGCCTTCAGACAACTAAGAAACAGTCATCTACACTGTTCTAGAATTCTGAATAATTTCTGTAATATTGAATATAAATCAGAGCCAGTGTAACGACTGTTTAGTTTCAGAACATTTAATAACTAACTTCCACAACCAGAGGGTGAAAAGTTATTTGGTAGATTTTTATGATTTCACTATGTGGCAATTTGACAACAGATAAATCATGAAGTCCCTTATGTAGTATTTATCACGTGATGTAGTTATGAGGTTTCTGAATACTCAAAGTCCCATTGCTTAAAAATTATTCACAGTTCCTGGAAGTGTATAAACCAGCCAGCATACCAGTATTACATTAGCTAATGAAAAAGCCAAAAGCTGCTCTACATCCTCAAAATGCTACTATGGTTCTGCTCTGCAGGACCTGTTAAGAGTCAGCTAAATGCTGCCTCCAAACTTGTTCCAACTTACTTGCTCTGAATTTCCACAGCAGGACCAGCCTATTATCAGCCTGGCTTTCATATCTAAGAGTTCCTCACTCCACAATCAGAACATAAGTATAGTAACATAAAGAGTTGTATAATACATTCTACTATTGACTGCAGCAGAACAGAGATTGCAACAGAAAAAGAAACAAAGAAGAGGAAGATACTGTGAATGAAGACCAGTAATATATTTGACAGAACTTTGTTTACATTGAGACTTAGAACTAATTTTTTCTGCTAAAAATATCAAGGAGCCAAATTTAATGAGGATTAAAACTAAGTACAGGGAAATAGATATTTGAGTAAATAATAATGAAGTTATTTATATTTGCTTACATGTAACACTGTGATCCAAATCTGTTCAACAGAGGGAACATAACACAATTTCACATTCAGTCTTCCAAAGTCTCGTTCATCACCGGATAATGTAATAGTATCTGTGGAAGAAAGCCAATTGGTGTTTTTAAAAGTAATGCAGTATCTTAAATGTTCATTCCAAGAATAAGGGAACTCATTAGTAAGTGGCCTCCTTATCTTTGAAAACTTCTCTCAAAGTTTTGAATATCTTAACACCTACATAATAAGGAAAAAATATCCATGAAGTCCTGTAGCTTGGCCTTCTGCATAGCAAAAAGCCTTCATGTTTACCTCAGTTATCTCTATTAAATTCAATAACTTGTGTTGTACTCGAACAACTTTTAGAAAGAAAAAATGAATGTGCTTGAGACACCCAGAACACATAATCTATCACTTCCCTTCAATGAATCACTTCGCCTGTTAAGTTTATAAATTGGTCTGCTTTTTATCTTTCTCAGATTTCAGTTCCAGCATAGTAAACATTTTACTATTATGCTTTATGTTAAGCCAGAAAAGCCATTTAATATCCAGTGTTTCTGCCATGACTGAAAGTAGGTCATTGCCCCCGGTCTTCTTTTTGAGGAGACGGGGTGAAATTCTGACTTCCAGTAGGGGGCCTTTTGTGGGAACTTGATTAATTTTTGAAGGTTTATTTTGCAGTATCTCCCCTTCTTCAGCATTCTTCCATAAATAAGGGTATTAGGTTTGCATGCCTAATTCTCTGTGTAATATGGGTACTGGATCCCAGGTGCTTCCCACAGAAAAATACTGATACATGAAAAAGGACGACAGCTGTCACCAAGGTGCTGCATTCTATCCTAAAAGAACATCTGTAATTTCTTACTTTACTCGGGTAATAAATCCAGGGAAGAATTTTTCAAAAGCATTAGAACTCCTCAGGAGCTCATTTGCTCCATCTCCTGACATCAGGAAGGTGCGAGTCCAAAACTCTTAATTTCAAATTGAAAAGTAATCTCCAATATAATTTGCTAAACAGATCAATCTCAAAAAACAAACAAACAAACAAACCCCAGCAGCAGAGACATCTTAATGGTTCAAGTGCAAAGGGAAATATTTCATTACAAGGTAAACAAACAAAATATTACCCAGACTCCTGTTACTGCCCTGTGAATCCTTCCTGGAAGAGGTACTGCTAGGTACACTGGAGACTGAATCATATCTCTGGGGGGAAGAAAAAAAAAAAAAAAGTCACTTCATTCAGAGCAACAGATGCAAAAAGCTAGAGAGGTTCTATTATGAGGCAAGACATGATGAAAACAAAACAACACGTTCTTTGCATCAATGGAAATTTCTAAGTGTTCCACTTTTCAACTGATGGGAGAAAACACAAGATGATGGACCAAAACCTCTTGTCTGTCTTGTCCTGCCTAGCAGCCTATTCAGGTTTCTCAACAGTGCCACTGGGTCAGAAGCGCACTGCTCAGAGAAGACATCACGGAAGAGTCTCTTGAAGTTGGTCAAGATGTTGAATTTTTCCCTATGCTCCTTCCAGTGCATAGTATAATGCCCTTCAGTGTTTACTTTGAAAACACAATGCAACAGGAACAGACAGACAAAGTAAACTGAGTTTTCAGTATAACTCAAGTTGTAAGGGAAACTCACCTTCATGAATCGATGAGGTGGGCTTCTGAGATCAAACATTGAACGACTTACATCAAATGATCCAGGCAAGGTACTAGGTCTTAAATCACTAACTAAAAGGATAAAGAGAATAATAAAAATTGTGTAAGCATCATTGCTAGGAAAAAAAATATAATTAAGAAGCTTTAAAAAAATTTAAATAGACCTATGGTAAAATTGAAACCTAGCTAAATAACAACTAAAGAAGGACATCAACATCTTTCCCCACCTCCCTCTCCCCAAACCCTCTAATGAAACAAGAAAATGCAGAGACAAGCCATTAAAATATCTTCATCAGTTTCATCTCTGAAACCTTTCAAACTTACTTGGTCACATTGGTATCACTGACAAATTGAGGACCCTGGCGCAAAGTTATTTCCTCAAGAGAAAAGGGTGGGTTTTTTTCTGTACGTGCTTTAGCAAATTGGAAGAGTCTTGTCTTTAAATGTATTCAGCCAGAACTGGGACTTAGCCTGCTCTCCGTTTTTAAATTTATCCATAGTAAAGATCTGAGTGGCAAAAACATTCTGCCCGCTAAAGTTGGTCTCATCTCCCTGGCTTTACTTATCACACTGCCAAAGCATCATATTCTGCACCTGTATTAGAACTCAGACAAAGCAAGTCTTAACTCTAAGATTACCTGTACTTGTTATAGCACAAGAGCAAGATCTTTATTTTATAGAAGAGTCGTTCCCTCAGAAGTTGGAGGTGATTAAGTACATCGTTTCAGTTTTCTTCTTCAGAGCAGTACAGAGCTAAGGGACATTATCTATGCATATTGTGCAGCAACAGTAGAAAATGAAAGCCACTCTAATGCCACTGTTTCAGGAATCTTTACTGACTCCACTCATGCTCAAGAGGTTTTTAAAGCCTCTCAACTTCAAAACTGACCCATATAGAAATGAATGAAGTACAGTTTAACTACTAGGACTATCTGATGCAGTGAATTCCTTTTCATTGCAATGCTGTGTTATGGTATTTCAGAAGTCTTCCATTACCATTCACTGATTGCAGCTTAAGAGAATTATATCCCTTGTTGCTGAAAATTTAATTCCCTTTTATTGCTATCAAAATATATAACCAATTACGGCTACTGTGAGATGTGACAATAAAGAATAACTCTTTCTTTTCCCAAGGAAGGAAATGAGAAGATGAAGAAAGTTTTGACAATCCATGGGAGAGAAAGGAAAGTAACAACATAATTTAGAACAAATGTAATGAAGGTCTGTATGCCTGGCATGAGTTCTAAATTCTCTCTTGTACGTGACACAAAAGGGCTGAGTTGTTCCCAAGTCTGGTAGAAATAGCATTATAGTATCATATGAGGCCTATAAACCTGCTTTATATAATGAGTATATAATGGGAGCAAATGGGAGATATCAGCCCATCACTGGATTTGAAACCAATTATGGTTTTGATTATTAATTCCGTATTACAGTATTCATGATTTTCACAAACTACTGGGAAACATCCACTTGATCCTACAGGTTATAAATCACTGGAACACATTAAAGATCAGCAGTTTCTAGTAACACTGGTTAAAGTTTCCAATGAACTTGGGGTGTTGGGTAGAGAGATGGTGCCTTTTTCAAAGCTTAAATTTTAAATGGAAAAAATGTTAATTTTTACACTGGGAAAGCTGTCTGTAAAATATAAAAAAGCAGAAAAATTTAAACCATAAATATATGTTCTTTACCAATAATAACAAGACATTTGGGAAAATATTAATAAATTTATTTTTCAGTTTGTTCGCTGGTGGGTTTGGTTTTTTTAAGATGGAGAGGAGGGACTTCATATGAAAATTCAATAATTTCATTTCATACCCTCCAAATAAACACATTGCGTAGCTCTAAGCCCACAAACATAAGAAGTATAATAGCACTTGCTGCAACGAAATACGGTTAGTATTTTGCTTAAATAATCTATAGATGCACACGAAGGCCATTATCTAACTTTTGAAACAGCAGTCAAAAAACTCTGGAGGAAGAAGGCATTTTAGAACTGTACTCTAGACACAAGTGACATTTCTTACTAGTGAAGTGCTTCTTTAGCTGGAAGAAAAATGGAAAAAGAGATGATGAGCTGTAGGGAAGATGTTCAAGACAGTTCTATAAAATCCATTTGGCTCCCACCACAGGTGCTTGCAAAGCCTAGCAATCCCATAGGCAGTAAAGGCTGCTAAAATTCTACATGTGTTTTGTTATATTAAAAAAATAATATGTGGAGTAGTCTTTTCAAGTAGCCTATGGTGATTTAGAATTACTTTTAAAACAGGACACAGACTGAGACATTTCCTCCAGCTATAAAATAAGCATGCTATACCATTCTAAATAAAACATCTTTTAAAATGCATGCTGTTGCCAGTTTCTGACTCAATTTACTACCTCACAGCCCACTCGCATTTTTACACATTTACTCAATGAGAAGAAGGGACATGTCTGCACCTTGAAAAGCAAACTACAAAAAAGCTGGTAGAGAGTGTCACTTCCCATTTTGCACCTGTTCTTATCATTTGCTCCTAAATGGTTTTTGGTGCTTGCACCTCTCTCTGTATATATACTTCTCAGGCTTTCCTCCACTCAACATACTGCCTGACTTCCTTTTTCTATCTTCCTCAAAAACTCCTATTGCTTGTAGCTGGAATCTCTAGTACAGGATCCTGTTTTGGATCAGAGGTAGCTACACTAGCTTGCTTTGCCAGTTTGCCTACCGCTGTGTGATGCATGCAAGCCTTGTTCAGCACCCAAAAGACAGAAAGCAACAGTGCAGCTGGAAATCAAGCAGAGCTGGCTCTAGAGACTGATTTGCCAGTCAAGTATCTGTAGCACACAGACCAGTTGGAGAATTGCTATAATCAAACTTACCTTCTGTGGATGAATGCCTTTTTATCTTTTACCTGTAAACCTTGGGGAAGGGAGGAAGACAGAAAAGTAAGAGTGTGGTCCTTCTCACCTGATCCATATAATTTCCTATTGACTGATTTTGCTTGGCAGCGCCTCATCAGATCTGGCGAAACCCGATGCTCCAAATAGAAAGGGTTGTACACGTCATAGTGGGGCCACTGGTACAGGCTGTGCAGTTCTGCTTTCCGGTCACCAAAGGAGGCTCTGGCAGATTCTGCAAAATACAAGTAAACATCAAGTGCAAGAGTTCCAGACATAACACATGCTGCTTGACTTCATAAGGCAGGCAGAGTGCCTTCAGGACAAAGAACAAAAATATTTCAGTATTATCTGCTTCAGGAAAAAAAAAAAAGAGTAAAGAAAACACATACACACATAATGTCAGAATTCCACAGTGTGCTGGCAAACACTGGAATTAAGTTGGCACAAAAAGCAGGCATAGCCTGTCTTGGAGTCCCACAATAAATGCCTAACTAGCTGAGATACAGAAAGCTCCCAAGACAGACATCAAGACAGAAATTAACAAGAAAAGTAGGGCCATGTGTACAGAAAACCTCTGAGTTATTTGGCTATCTTCACTCACGACGTTCCCACTCGGCTAATGGACCCCCAGGCCTTCAGGAGGGTCTTGTATGGAAAAATAATGTGACTTGTGCCTTCAGTCTCTTTGTCATCCAGTTTCCATAGGAAGTCTGTCAGTGGCACAATCACTGGCCCAAAATTACTTGAATTGTTGGCTGAAGCACAAGTAGACAGATCTGAGAATGCTTGAATCCCAGCCCTTTACTCAGCCCATTACAGCACAGCTGCCCTATTTTCCTTTCCTTTATTTATAATCATTTCAGAAAAAACATGCACATCTTGGACGGCAGAACAGTAAAGAACACTGCTGTAGTGCTTCACTTTTTCTGTCTGGAGTGAAAATAAGTAATACATAACAGTACAATAGAGAATGGGAATGGTGTGATCTGGACTCTGCCAAGCTCTGACATTTGCTTCCTCAACTTCACCTCCCTGGATGTTAACCTGTATGTTAAAAAGTTCTTTACTTCACTAGAAAGTGGTTTCAATTCTGCAACTGTGTTGCACCATAAGAGGTAAACTATTACTATCATAAAATAATTTCCTCCAGCTGTTAGAAGAGTAAGTAAAAACAGTAACTAAAACAGTGAGATGGAACATAAGAGATGATAAAGGAAGAATTTAAGTATAATAGGCTTGAGGATGACGTAAACTGGGACAAACGCTACAAGTGAGGCCATAAAGAATTTATACACAGCAGATGATGGTAAAGCCAGTGTTCCAGACCAGGAGCACACTTCTTCCTGCTAGCTTACTTCTGTGAGAGCATAAGACATGCTGCAGTGAGTACTGCAGAGCAAGGCTGCCAGAACTTAACTGCTTTCAGAAGGGATGCCAAGAGCTAACACTGAGCATGTCCTGTTTCACTAAAGAAAAATGGTCAAACACACACAGAAAATGGAGTGGAACTGAGAGCAGAACTTGGACTTCAACAGATATTTAACAATGGTCTAAGAAGGAAAATACTCTAAATACCTTTTTTGAACATGCTTTTTGAACATGCTTTTTTTGTGAAGAAGGAACTGACAGCACACTTCACTGTATTTAGTAAATCTTCCTAAAAAGTAAACTTTGCATTTTTAAACAACTTTAATGAGGCTTTAAAAGCTGTACTTCAAAAAAAAAAAAAAAGTATTTATATTTGGAAAGAGAAATGGAAGTTGCCTGCTTAATGTAAGAGCCACTTTTCAAATATTTGTTCAAGAATTTAAAATATTTGCTCAAGAGAGACAATTATGAAGAGTCAGGTCATCCTGCCAGATCTACCGGCTTTATAGCCTAAGGGCCACTCTGTTCACCAGGTCCTTCACAAAGGATGATGAAGCAGAATTCCCAGTGAAAGCTGGTTTATAAGTCACTGACTGATAAGATTGTGATGAACAAAGCAAACATTTATCTAAAAGTTGTTAGACACATCTTGCATCCTCCTGGATAACATTAATGCCTCAGAGTCCTTGACGGGCTTTCTGCACAGTATCTTGAGGATAAGGTAGGACAAAGCAAGGACAGCCTGAACCCAGACCCTGTCAGAAAGGGGATTACCAGGAGCATGTCTTGCATTTATGTACCTTGTTCAAGTATTGACTTAGAAGAACGAGCTACTGAAGTAGGAGGAAAGTTGGGGAGGCTGAAGGAGATCAGGCTCAGAAATAAGGAAGGCCTCACATGTTTTACCTCCAACTATTAGGTAGTCTGTCCATGTCTGGCGAGGCAGGCATCACAAATAAAGCCCACTACAAAGATCAGGCACAGAATGGCCAACCTCTATGCAAAAATTCTGCTAGGCTGATTAGCTTGGCTTTAGTGCCAGTGTCACCAGCAGGTACTGGGTGAGCAGCAGGTTTGGTAATAGGCACAGCAGGAGAAGAAGCTACAGCTAGGGCCTGGGGAGAACAGAAGGGTGGAGGTAAAACCAAAAAGTTAATACAACATGTGGTTGACTCTTTTCACTTATTACAGTCTCACCCTCAGAAAAGAAATACAGTCATGTGAGACTAAAAACATTACCAGCTTATCATGTCCTCACAGCAAAGCAAATCTAGAGAAAACAACTATTTGGGTATGTCTCTGCCAAAATCTTCTCTTACCTAACTGTAGGCATCTCCTGGTAGGACCAAGAGCCTAGTCATAGCACATGCCCTGTAACTCCTGTTACTGGATCAGGCTCCTATTCTTCTAAAATGCCACTGTGCCTAAATTGCAGGTGCATAATTTTGGCAGTCTGAGCATGGGACTAATTGGCAGAGGTTGAAGCACAAGAAGATTGTTGAGAAACAACTAATAACAGTAATATATGCAATCTTGTGCCACTGAGATCTGTGACCCCTGGCCTCCCAAAAAGGCACCAAAAGGAGCAGAAAATAGTTAGAGGAAAAAAATCTGCAATGTAGTAGCACATGCTATCTATTTGCAAAATTTGAAAAGGAAGATGTACTAGCATGTTAAAACATCCATTAAGATTAAACATGAAAGCTAGACCACCCTCCTTCTTTACTTGAGAGATGTGGACACTGGGGATGTCTTAAGTTTTTCCTCCTCTCCAATAAATTCTTTACTAAAGCCTCTGTTTCCTTTAAGTGTCTTCCATTGTATGAGCACTGGTGTGCAATCCTCCCTTTCAGTTTTATTCATCCATTGCAGAGATTCATAGTGGGAGGACATTCTTCCCAAAACCTCTCTGGATGTCCAGAGAGAAGAGACATGACCAGGCTTCTAGGAAGTTCCACAAACATATGTTTTGAGTAGAAATACTTGACAACTTTCAAGGAGTAGCAGAAGCTGAAAAACTGTTTCAGCAATGCTGTCTGTGTTTTACCTTGAATTCCTCCAGAATGTGAGATGCCAGGCAGGTTCTTCGGCTGTACGTAAGCCAATTTGAATGGAGGGACCACAAATGGTACCTCCTGACCATCTAGGGGCAGTTTAGAAAGCAGATAATCCTCTGAACAGCCAACTTGACGCTTCACTGACACAGAAGACAATGGAGGGTTCTCTACAATAGTTGGCTTGCTTGCAGCTACTGCTTCAGATTCCTGCACCATGGAAACTGCTAAAAATAAAGAGCAAGGAAAACAGCACATATGTGCATTAAGTTTTGAATAATACCATGAACAGATCTCTTTTATTTAATAGGATCCAGGCTTGTTAGATTACTTGAGGCTGCTAGTATTCAGTTTTACTAGCATTCAGGACTTACACCTGGAAAAGATACTCATCTTCATGACACCCAAACTCTTTGTTGCCTAAGCCTCTATATTTATAGCAACCTTGCTCTTCAGTGAATATTTTAAAGAGGTATACTTTTATAACAGAATAGTTCTTCAAACAAATAAGACACCAAATAAAATCCTAAGAATAAATCCACAGGGAAGTTAAAAAAATAAAAAATGTTCAGTCTTAGAGTTTGAAAGATACAAGACCTTTACACAACCTCGAGTTAAAAAGTTGGCTTTTTTGGACAGCATTCCAGGCTGCAAGGAGCAGGCTTCAGACAAGTGTAATTTTTCAGTTCCAATTCCAATTCATAACACTAACAAGCATGTGTTCAATCTCCAAGTGGAGGTATGGAAAGAATTTTGAATGTTGTAAAAGAATTCAAGTTTATCAGGGGTGAGACAGTCATTTTATTAATGGGAAATCTCATCATTAATGGAGCCAGAACAACAAAACCCTTAGTTAACATCATTATGTCAGAACTCACAATCATTTTTTTCTTCTTCCATGCAGAAACACCATTTACAGCAGTTTTTTATACATTCTGTTGCCATTGTTTTCAGTGTCGCAATTTAAAGGAGACCACAGTCAAAGATTCAGTGTAGCTATCAAACCTGAAAAACAACAGAACAAACCTTATTTGAAGGGAATAACTGAAATAAAAATGCAATCTTATCAGCTATTTAATACCTGATTGCTTATTTAACACAGTCCCAGGGCCAATGAGAAAGTTACTTCCATCACAAAAAGATCAAAGCCATCAGATTTCTCTTACTGAGATAAATTATTGTTTATATAAAAGCACAGGGAAAAATAAAATAATTTTAACATATGGCATCCAAGTACTTTCAGTGACCCACTCGGGTCCCTGTATTTCAGAAACACTAAAATTCTCCTGATATTTGTGTATGCCACTGGACTTTGGAGTTTACTCAGCTTTACAGCTGGTT
Source organism: Chaetura pelagica (assembly GCF_000747805.2). Classification (NCBI taxonomy): domain Eukaryota; kingdom Metazoa; phylum Chordata; class Aves; order Apodiformes; family Apodidae; genus Chaetura; species Chaetura pelagica. The sequence goes on from NW_009954241.1 coordinate 2,286,969, forward strand.
TGACGTGGCTTTGTCAAGTCACTTGCAAGATATGTTTTTTATTCTGTTCATCTTTCTCCTATCCTCTTTCACTCATGTAGTATTTTCGTATTTCCATATGCATTTATATTTTTCACTCAACACACTCCATGCTTTACATTTGAAAACAGTCTCTATAAATGATGCCAAAATTGCCTTCTTTGAGGAACTACTGCTTCTCATAATTGTATGCACATGAAACCAAAGACCTGTTTTATTATATAATTGTCTGCTGTGCACACAGAAATAGAATGCTAACTTCCAGCAAAATATGAGGCATGTAATCTACTAAAGAATGAGAACAAGCCTAAAACAGCTGGTTAACATTAAAGAAACTTTATGACAATACTAACTGGCCCCATTTAAATGTCTTTATTCATATCCTTATGTTTTCTTTTCAGAGGGACATAGACAGCTGCATAGTCTCCTGTCCAAAACTTTAGCTAAGTCTAGTCCTTTTACGTGTACTTAAAGTACACAAGGTTACAACACACCCAAGACACGATTCCAACCTTCCAAGGTTAGAGGAAGACACCAAACAGAACATAAACATAAGATGAAACGGTGGGAAAGACAACGGGGGAAAGCACAGAGAGAATTATAGAATACTTTGGGTTGGAAGGGACCTTTACAGGTCATGTAGTTCAGCCCTCACCCACAGTGAGCAGGGACCTCTTTAACAGCTACACAAAAATGGACACATTTGCTCAGATATCTGAACTTTAAGAAACTGCTGAAAGCTTCAGTGTTCCAACACAGAAGCCATTCCCACCTGTAGCTTGAACAGTGCCATCATTTTCTTTGTATGTGTATTCAAAGACCACTAGGGCACCACAGAAATATGGTTAACAGGAATAACATTAATATAAAAAAACCCCTTTCCTTTTAAAAGGCCCACAAAACTCTGAAAGTGGTCTTACAATTACAAGCCCTGGTTCTCATGGGGGATTTTAGCTACCCAGATATTTGCTGGAAGGCCTACTCAGTCAGCCACACACAGATCAGGAGGTTCCTCCAGTGCACTGACAATAACTTATCGATGCAAATGGTGGATGAGTCAACAAGGAGAGGAGTGCTGCTGGATCTTATACTCACTAAAAAGGTTAGTGAGTATTAAGTTATTCCACATCTGGAATATTGTGTCCAGTTCTGGGCCACTCAGTTCAAGGACGGGGAACTGCTTGAAAGAGTCCAGTGCAGAGCCACAAAGATAATTAAGGGAGTGGAATATCTCCCTTATGAGGAAGGGCTGAGGGAGCTGGGTCTCTTCAGCTTGAAGAAGGGAAGACTGAGGGGTGACCTCATCAATGTTTACAAATATGTAAAGAGCGAGTGTCAGGAGGACAGAGCCAGGCTCCTCTCAGTGATATTTAACAACAGGACAAGTGGCAACGGGTGCAAGCTGGAGCATAGGAGGTTTCATGTAAACATCAGATGAACCTTTTTCACTGTGAGGGTGACAGAGTACTGGAATAGGCTGCCCAGAGAGGTTGTGGAGTCTCCTTCTCTGGAGACACTTCAAAACCCACCTGCACACGTTCCTGTGTGACCAACTCTAGGGGATCCTGCTCGGGCAGGGGGGTTGGACTAGATGATTTTTCCAGGTCTCTTCCAACCTCTTAACATACTGTGATTCTGTGACACTTCACCTAACATAGAAAACATGTGCTTTCTTGTTATAACATTACTTATTTCCAGAGTTAGGCTGTAACTGCAAGTTATCAATAGATGTGTGAATTTGCAAATACTGAGCAAAGACAGCATATACTTACTGACGAGCTCTTTTGCACTTTATAGTACCTCAGCATTTCTACTTATGTTTTAATTTATCAGTTTTACAAAGTCACTGAGAGCAAAAGGCTTCACGAGGAAGAGTTGAATTGACCTGTGAGCTTTAAAATACAACTGTGAAATATAATGAAGGTCTGTTATTACAACTACATAACTGCTCCAGGATTACTCTTAATCATGAGCTATCACAGAATAGTGATTAGAAGGAAATTCTTAAAATATATTCCCACTGGACCTAAACCTAAGTAAACCACTATTCTACAGCAACAAGCATCTAAGGGACTATTTCGTTGAGTACAGTTTCTCAGAATAATGTTTGCTGGTTTTAGAACTAGATAAATTAATTATTTAGAGCAATTTTGTACTGCCTTTTGTGTTCAATAGCCCCAAATGAACAAAATGCAAGTGAACACTCAGAAGTGGCCTGAGTAGTGGCACACATTATTCTGGAAAGCAGGATGCTACCAATGAGATTACAGTGTGGTCTCTAACAATAAAGAGCAGGGATGCAGTACCTTCCTTTAAAAGGGACACAATCACTCTGCAGAGAATCCATCACTCAGTACTTGCCCTGATCTCAAAATTGCACAAGTGTAAATACAGTACATGATCTGCATCAAAAATCTTAGGAAGCGACATCATCAACTCCAGGACCTGCTTTGCATCTTCACAGAAGCACAAAAAGAGGCACAGGAATTTCTTATTAAATCATCCTTTCTTCTAAGGAGCAAATTTTTACCCCTTTTCCTCCCTCAGAGACACATTTGTGATAGCTAAGCCTGCTAGAATTCAAAGTTTACTTTAAAGTTCCCTCGCAGTGATTTTCCTTCCCAGCTGTTATCAGCACACAGCTGGAGTTAATATGCTTTACTTTTGCTCACCATGTTTAAACTGGGCTGAAACAGCTGCTTCGTTTGCTCTGAGCTCTGCAACAATGGTATCTAAGTTTCAGTGGCAGCTTGCGCAGGCAAAACAGTCTTTTATCTCAAAATGTCCAGATTGAATGTATTTGCTACTGCTAGTGAAGAAACCAAAATGTTAGAAACCACCCTACTTTCTAGCTACATGAAGTGGAAAAATTAGTTTTTCTACATCACAGAAAATTCAGTTCATGATAGTAATTCCTTTCCCCAGAATTGTATAGCTGAAACCATTTACGTGAGCAAATAAATAAATGTAAATCTTCTGCCACAAGCAGTTGCTTTTCCATCTCAGCGTTGAGTGCCTTACCTAGAAAGAAAGGGTTACATACAAGTGTCAAGGATATAACAGTAGTAATGCAATTTTACATCTTTCGTACTTCTGTCTTTCAAAAAAGACCAGGTCTTCCACAGTAAGACCAAGTAACCTGTGATAGTCTTTGACCATTACCTTTTCTTCCCCCATTTATCCATATGCAAACATTAATACATTTTTTCCTATCTGAAGATAAATATAAAGCAATTAATCACTGCATATTGCACAGAAGAGAGTATACTATTTACAGATTACTGTTTGGTAGGCAAGGTAGTATCAGTAGCCAATGCCAAAGTATATAGACACATAGCTTAGAGTTTCCAAATCAGTTTGAGCTTAAATACAGTATTTAGAAAAGAAAGTTCCAAGAATAAGAGACTAGAACACTCTTTATACTTTTTCTAAGCTTAGAAATGTAATGGTTTCAGTGACAAATTTTGTGCTTGTGTTCCTAGACTTATAGCACAGCCACATAGCAAAAAAATACAGCATTTGCTAGGGGAGACATCATCTAGGTACAGTGCTCCTTTACTCTGCTTTGAGCACTTTGCTTTGTGAAATCACAGCATGGACAGTCTCAATTACTTTTTAAGGTTTTAATTCACTTAATTAAACCACAGATATAAATATATTTGTTGTTTGGGGTTTTTTTAGTTCAGAGAGCAATCCTGCCAGTAAATTAGATGGCTTGGCTCTCAGTTCATGTATTTTCTCATATCTGTATTCCCAAGTTACTTGTACAACTTTCACTGCAAGCAAAAGTTTTGTCTTAACCATGTGGGACAGAGAAATTTAGCAGGTTCTGTTGTATATTTTACTAACTGAAGACGAACAAAAATCCTGCAGATGATTAAACAAGTATGTCATGATCTTGACAGAAGCTGACTTTTCTATCAAAGGTTAAACTTCTCCCACATGGCAGAACCTTTTGCTGGTGTCAGCTACCCAAAAACCTTCAGTATATCATTTAACAGTTGTTGAAAGGTTGTACTGACATGCATTTGTTTGGGAATAAATTTACCAAATAAACTTGAACTTAGAGAGATCTGTTAGTTGCACCACTAGAGAAGTACTGACTTCCCATCATTTCCAACCATCTTACCAAAAAGTTATGACTCCTTGACCTCCTCTATGTTTTGATATAATTTTTTGTTATGCAGTATGCATATGACAAAGATATCCTCCATTTTGGAGATACTAGACTGAGAAAAAAAACAGGAGAAAAATCATAGAATCACAGAATAGTTTGGGTTGGAAGGAACCTTAAAGGTCATCTAGTCCACCCCATTTGCAGTGAGCTGGAACATCTTCAACTAGATCAGGTTGCTCAGGGCCCTGTCCAACCCAACTTTGAGTGTTTCCAGGGATGGGGCATCTACCACCTCTTTGGGCAACCTGTGCCAGTGTTTCTTCACCCACATTGTAAAAAATTTCTTCCTATTATCTAGTCTGAATCTACCCGCTACATCTTGTCCTATCACAACAAGCCCAGGTAAAAAGTTTGTCCCTATGTTTCTTCTAAGTCCCTTTTAAGTACTGGAAGGCCGCTGTAAGGTCTCCTCAGAGCCTTCTCTTCTCCAAGCTGAATGACCTCAACTGTCTCAGCCTTTCCTCATAGGAGAGTTGTTGCATCCTTCTGATCCCTTTTGTGGCCTTCCTCTGGATCCAATTCAACAGCTCCATGTCTTTCCTGTATTGAGGATTCCAGAGCTGGACACCACTCCAAGGAGAATTATCCCAAATTTTCAGACAAAAATCTGAGATAGAAAAATCAAATCACTTGCAGCAGAAGAGGGAACTGAACTGAGATCTTGTGACTCTCTCTCAAATTCTCTCTTTCTTGGTGTTTTCCACCAATTTCATTTCACTCTTCCCAGTATCAAGCCAAAATAAGATAATAAAATGTAACACAGCAATAGAACTTCCACACTAAGGCAGAAGGAGAGCCAAGGTTATTAGAACATCCTGGAACAATGAATTTTAAAAACCAACCACACACATACACAGAGCCTAGAGAATTACAATCACTACTATTTTAATGGCTTTAGATGGAGGACATAAATTATCTTAATGATTTCCAGATTTCTCTGATAGAAATTTTGAATGAGCTAAAATCAGATAAACAGAGTATCAAAGACTTCAGTTCCAGATGCCTCCAGAATGATTACAAGACAGAGATGTTTGGAGAAGAAAGTAAATATTTTCAACAACTCATTAAACAGAAAGAACATGATAGAAAACGGATGATCACACCATTAAATATTAAAAGCTGAAAGCCATCAGTAAAGTCAGCTCTTTGCTGCCTTATGATGAAAGGGTGTGTTCTGGAACAAGTTTGTAGGCTGCCAAAGTATTTTACTGCATTTACTCATAGCACTGCTCCATAGGAGCTGATCAGGTAACACTTAAAACTATGCAATTGACACAAAGGTGAAATAGCTGATCTCAAACTGGGAAAGCTGGCTAAACCAGAGGTTTCAAATGTTACGAGATTTATTGTCAGTCATAAATGTATGAAACACGTTCTCAGAGCTGCGTTCCAGAAATATATCATGGCAAAATTTCTAGTAGCAATAAGTCCTCACAAAGCGGAAGGTGTAAAAGAAAATATCTGGAAACAGGGATGATCAGTTGATAGTAAGCATTTGGGAGAGATCCTCGAATGATGTGTCTACGGTTCCAGCAGACCCAGTGGAGTCACAACACTTTGCAACATCTGAGAATGTCTAGAAAAAGAGAGCCCAGGCTTGCCAGTTCACGCCCCAGCCAAACACCACATTTATGCTACCTCTGTGCCTGTCTGCCTTTCATATCCAGGAGATGCAGTCATATAAGTCCTTTAAAGAGCATAACCAATACCACCACCCATCTACAGATGATTAACAAAAACACAGCACAGCAAAGGCTGCTTCTGCTGCAGGTCAGATAGATTCTTTTTTGATGGTGGAGACGCTGCAAAAGGCTGAACATCCACAGCTATCTGTTCTGTAGTTTTGCTTCTCGGGGAGAGCATCTGGAAGCTGTGCACCAGTTTCAGCACAGCTTTTTGTCTGAAGAGGGGTGGCTTGTGACCACTGCATCTCAAAACCAGTGAACACTAGTAAAACACCTTAAATGTTTTTTAAAAACTTGCCTCCAGGTACTTTGCTACTATAGCAGCAAGAACAGCACATGCACCCAGCTACACTGAAAGTGCCGTGCGCAGGCATAACTGCCAAAGACATAAAGTCCTTTTTTGGTACTGCAGGCAAGTCTGATTTATACCACTCACATAGGAGTAAGAGGCACTTCAAGTAGGTCTGAGCATCTGAAAAGACAGGACATAAGCCTTTGTCCCTGTTCATTATAAATTTAGGCAGTAGTAGATTGTCTGGAGGAAGAGGGGAAAAAAAAAAAAAAGTCAGCAAAAAATGTCACGCCCACACACACCGACCAGAGACATGACAAAAGGCTCCTATCTGTGCCTGCTTCAGGAGAACCCCACAACAGTGGTATCTGCAGGAACTAGTGGGTCTGTGTGTGTACATACACTTTCCTCCTCTGCTTGTAACCCCAACTTGGAGAAAAGCACGAAAGCTCTGTGAATTTGCACACGGAGATTACTCCAGTTCTTCTGTCTTCAAAGGAAATAAAGAAAACATGAGGCTTTTCTTTTTTTGTGTGCCTGGGAGGAGAAAGGTGTTTCTCCCTGAAAGCAGCAGATCACAACGGAGATGCTGAAAGAGAAAAAGGGAAGTTTTGAGAAGGCTTTTGAAGAGCACAACCAGAAAGGTATTCTTGTGAGAGACATCTTACAGTTTGACATAAAAATAACAAAGAAATGCAAAGCTCTCCCAGTGCAGCGAATAAATGAAGAAAAAGTGTAATTACATTCTTAAAATTGGAAAAAAAAAAAAAAAAAAAGGCTATGCACCATTAACCTAGTTTAGATGTGGGGATTTTATCAGGGACCATTGCAAAGTTTTCCTGAGGCAAAGAGCTTTGTGGAGCTGTTTAAGTAGTTACACAATCAAATCTGGTAGAAGAAACAGACGGTAAAAAGTTGCAGGGAAGTGTCATGCTCCATGACGCAAACAAACCACTAACTGCCTAGGCACAGGAAGTACCTTCCTGTGCTGGTAAACGATGGCATTGAGGGAAGCTTTATGGGTTATTCTCACTGATCCCAGAAACAGGAACTGAACCGAATGAATGGATCACTGGCACAAACCAGCACAGTCATGTCCTGCAAAGTCCTCTTGTTCACATACAGCTTACTAAAGCAGTCTTACTTTTGAAGACCAGAAAGCCCATTATGCACCCATGTCCCATTATGCACCCTTGTCCCACCACTCCTAGACTACACTAAGCAATTTAAGCAGGAGCATACATGGGTTTTATTCAGAAAATATTCCAATAGCCAATCACTGTCACTGTTAATATTTTAACTGTTTGAAATTTTTTCCCCAGTTTTTATGACTTTGTTATATTAAGAGTATTGATCATCAGTAGTATCTCTTTTCTTCATTCAGATCTTAAAGTGTTAGGTTTTAACCTTCTCTTATATTCCTCTTCAGTGTGTTAAGTAGACCAAAGCAAGCCATGTAGACAAGTTTAAAACTGTAGGGTTTACAGCATTCAAGTCTATTTTGCACAGCTCTTCTCCAAAACCCTGTCACACTTCTCTGACCAGTTTTATTCAGGCTGATACCACAACTGAACTATGCATCTCAGACTAAACAATGTCACAGGATAATCTAAGGTGACAATATATTTCATTAATTAATATTTGTAAGGGCTAGATTGCTCTCATTCCCACAGCATTGCATTGATATCCCAGACTGTTCCTGGTCCACCGCTGGCTCTCTGCATCTTCCTGACTACATTCTGAGCAAGCGGGGAAGAAGAAAAGGGTGGCAGTTTGCAGAGAGCATCTCCACAGTCAATGTCATGACTGACATAGTGTTCAGGTAAGATTATTTTTTTGCAGGGCTCTCCTGGAGATAAAAGTTGCATGTGAAGTTTTAAACCCTTGCAGTCAGTAGGAATGCAGAATATTTCACTGCTATCTGCTGGGATATGACAATTGTACAAAAATATAACTTCTTCAGCTTTAGCAAGCTTCTCCCAAGACAAAGACAACCACCCTGGATGTCAATCCTTAGCTGAGCTGCTGTCATAGAGGTAGAAGCAGAGCTCACTGTGATCCCATGAGCTGTTTTAAGTGTTCTTCTGCCAAGTAGCTTTCACTGAACCAGGGCAGAAGCTTTGCCTGGATCAGTCATGTCTTCCTACATGCAGTTGTGAGAGACCATACCATGTCCCACTGCAACTTTCCCTTCTCCCTGCTGCTACTCTGCCCAGATGAAGATTGTCTAATGTATGTCTTCCTTTGTGCAGGCCCTGAGCTGAACCCTACAGAAAGGGTACTTGTACAATCTAGCTGTGGTCACCTTCAGCTCAGCAGCTACTTCTTCCTAGGGCTTCAGACTGGAAGAGGCCAAGTGGCCTTCAGCACAGCTGCACATACAGCCCAGGCACAGACCATCAAACAGAGTATGTCACAAAGACAACTAACTGCTCTTGCCTACTTCCCTAAGAAGCTGAACAGGTGTGTGTGCTTGAATCACTGTGCTACAGGAACAACTGCCTCTGCTTTCCAGGCACCCACTGGAGAAATCAAACAAGTCCTGGCATGAGTACACGGTCCACGCATCCTTCTGACACAGTCCCTAGGGACATCCTGAGTCTGGCTTAGGCTTGCACCTGCAGCCCTTAAATGCAGACTTAATCCAAGTCTGCCCTAGTATGCATAAGATTAATAACATGATTTACAAGGGCCAAAAGAACAGTTTTCATACATCTGAGCCAATTTTTCTCATGCAAGATTTATATTTGAATTAAGAAAGGAACATTAGAAATCTATCCCATGATAAAGCTTAGAATCTGGTATTTTAATATGCTGAATCCCCTGTGCTCTGGGCTGTAAACGTTGATAGTGTTTCTTCCCAATGCTGCATTAGGCAAGTAACCAATTCATTCAATTACTGAAATGACAACACTGTTTCTGTGAACTGTAGATAAATTTGCTGACTTGGACAAGGATGTACAATATGGTATGTATTGGGGCAGTAAACATAGAAGAATAAATCCAATATGTTGGACTGCAGATCATTTTGGACTCAGATGGAAAACAGCAAAGCAAGAGTTGAAGTCAGGACACCAGAAAAGAAAACCTAAGAGACTAAAATCTCTGTAAAAAGAACTTGGCTTTTGATGAGAACACGGAAAGAATTCAACATAAGTCCTTTGCTCTAAGCAAATTAGGAAAAAATCAGGACAATCACTGATGGTTACTTTATAATCTACATTAAAATTTAATACTTTATTTTATGTATTCTGTGTCAGGTTTTAATCCATCTTTTCTCCTTCTGCATTAATGCCAGGAAGCCACAAAACCAGAACTGTCAGCAGTCCCTCTATAGCCCCAATACCAAAGAGAACTGGAAACATCTGGATGCGTTTTTCAAACAAACAGCCACAAAGAAGGTATTTTAGGCAAGAGCATCTGCCTATGAGTTCCCTAACATGGCTAAATGTGTCTAGCTCTCAGATGATGGCCCTTGGAAACCGACTCAATGCAACACTAAAATACAGCAGTGAATGTCATCCAGGACGCCTCAGCCTCTGCCATGACCAAAGAGACACATGGAAAGCATGAATACACATATAATATCCAGACAGCTAATGAAAAGTAGCTCCTCTGGTACATATGAAAGAAAACAACAACAACAACAAAACAACAAACCCAAACAGTTTTGCAAGAAAAAATATAGTTTCATTACCATTAAAATTCTTTTAAGGCGATCTACAAGAGTAAAGATGGACTATTTCTCTATATTCTTGCATACAAACATCTACTGCTTTGTTTTAGCCAAAACAGATTTTTATTAGTTATTTTACATTAATTAATTGCTATTTTACATAGAGTCATTATCTTGTTTCGTGATGAAAATAAAAAGCTTTCTACTATGGAGTTTCCAAAAGATGAGGATTCCCTGTTAACAGTCCTGCTCCTCACTGTCCCACTTTATAATCAGTTGCAAATTGCAGAGAGAGGAAGGAAAAACGTGAGTTCTATAAATGAAGGTTAAAAGGCTATGGCTGAGATAACGAAAGGAAACAGGTGAGTCTCATACATCTCATACACAAAGACAGATTAAATTACTTACTTGAGAAGAGGAAATGGGAACTGATCTTAATTAATTCAAATTTAAAACAAATTCGGAGTGCAGGGCACATGCACCGAGCTCAGGAAGCTGCCTAAACACGTTTAAAAATGCAAGTCCAGGAGGATCCCATTTATATAAGGTGCAACTACTTATTATTTTTTGCTTTATATCAACCCAAACACTTTTTACAGCCCCAGCAGCGCCTCTTAAAGGCAGCTGCCCAGCCAGATGAGTGGCAAACCAGGCACTGCATAAAAGAGGTATTTGTAAATTATTTTGCATAGACATTGGGAGAAAACAGCAGAAATCAGGACTGTCTCAATTTTATGGAAACATCTAACATCCCAATTACTATTGGTCAAATGCTGCTGCAACTGTGGGGCACAGCAGCAGGGTTCTGCTCCCCTCTGAGAAGACAGGCCCTGGGAGCATAAATTGGCAGCATGAGCTTATTCCCTTTTTCTCCCTGCAGGACAGACTTACTTAAAACAAAGTGAACAAATGGCTACACCACAAATACAGGGGTTTTTTAAATCCTATTGAGGATCAACACCCTTTGCAGCAGATTTTTTACCCATAATTTCACACATTGGTGAGACTAAATCTGCAAGTACATATACCACAGACCTGGACAAAAGCCAGGATAATGCAGGGAGATGTTCTGGGTTTGATCAAGGTTTCATGGAGGAAGTTTTGGCTACTCCAGTTGCCACTCAGCAGATAGCGAACCTGAACAGGAGACTGACAGAGAGTTCTCAGTCTAGAGACTGACAATCCCATATTGCAAAAGTAAATTGGATAAAAAAACCACAAAACAAGCCCAACCCAGAACAAAGAGGTTTTGAATTTTCCTCTGTTGTGAAATGAAACTGGTCTTGAGGATGTTTTGTTATCACCTAGAAGATAAGTGCTAAACAACACTTTATTAACCTCTCAAACAGGAAGCTCAACTTGGTTATGTATCCATTACCTGCAATCACAGAAGTGCTGCTAGCTCAAGTTACTTGTAAACCTCCTTTTGACTACCCTCCTCTCTGCAGTGCAGCAGGCACTTTCCTCATTGAAAAAGATATGCACACAGTGGACTGGAGGCCTGAATTTTGCAGAGAACCCTTCTGTAGCCCCCCTTGATCTGCCCCCTCCAGCTTCTGCCATGCCTTGATCAATGATGGGATCATCTTCTGGCCACATAACCACCTGAAACTGTGCACATAGGCCCAGGTTCAACAAGTAGGGTGGGTGGACAGGCCCACATCCAGTCCCCTTAGTCTGGAGGCATGAAGGCTCTGTGGGAGTGAGGGGCTGGATTCCTGCAAGTGGAAGACACTCCACTGCTTTGGTGATGAGGCTGTCACAGAAAAGCCAAGCAGCTTCTAGGTCTCCATGCTTCAGATAGAGCTGAGGCACTACACATGTGCATTAACATATCCCAAACAGGCAATGAGGCCACAGGGGTCTAGGGCCCCACCCACCACTGGCCCCACCCAGGCTGAAGTAGATTGTACAAGTCCACGTCCAGGTTCCAGGCTCCAAAACACAGATGCCAAAGTAATTTAAGTGTCCAACAGGTTTTGAGGCCACTGGGTATGGCCCGTCTATATTGCTTTCTTGGACTTCAAAATTTAACTGCCAAAGCAGCATCTCCAGAACTTCAGGCCAGACCCAAAGCTCATTGCAATGCCCACAAGAACTGCTCAAACACCAAGGACCTTTGTTTTGGGCCTAATTCTCTGTTCTCTCCATTTTAAGTGCGGCTATTAGATCACTTTGAAAAACAAAGCTTCAAAACAAAATCACCAGGGTACAATTTACAGGAAAGATAAGCATCAGATTTCTGACATAATACTTTTTTGGCACTGAATTAATGTAAACTTCAGCTGCAATGACAGGCAAACACTCATACTAAGCTTAAGAGAAGTGTCTTCACTAATTCTGCATGGTTTGATGTATTAACATGAGTAAGAGATATGATGCAACACATATGAGTCCAAACCAAACCCATGATTTGAAACTCTTCCCACATGACATTCCTCAGTTTAGGTCTGAAGATTCAGAGGCTATCAATATATTTTTCCTCCACATAAGCAATTTTTCTGAGGGAACCCAAATAGCATTACTAACCAGAAAAACACCACAGCTTAACCATAACTCAGACTGTCCTACTTAAAGCCAAAGCCCACTTTGCCTTTCACTTTAAAGAAATGAGACCTTAGGTCCTCTGCTGACAGAGACTGGGTGTTGTCCTACTTAGATTAGAGAGAATATTTACCAGATTTAAGGTATCTTGGGAAATAGCAATTCAGAGTGAACAAAGTAGTTGTTTTATCAAATGAAACAAGAGTCCAAAGAGGGGAGCAGTAGGTCAGGATATGCATCATGCAAAATTCACTAAATGACATAAATTGTATTTTTATCAAGTGAACAAGTTCAATAAATGTTTCACCGAAGTCAGAGGTACTTCTGGTATAAGCGAAAGAGACAGGATTCATAGGAAGACACTACACCTAAACCAGCCAAACTCTGGCTTCCTGGTAGAGGCTGCCCTTCAAAGGCAAGTCCTCTGGCTCTGCCTACAACACATGGGAGCTGTGTCCACCTCTTCTGAACTTGTCTACAGGGCTGTCTGCTAGCAGGGGGACAGTTTGGCTCTCCCTTGCCAACAACCATTCCTGTTGGATCTAGTAAATGTGCAGCTGCACAATGAGCTGGCCCAGCTCAGTAATCAGATGCAAAACTAAACCACCAAAATAAACAAACATTTTATTATTTTTTTAAAAGCAGTTTTCCAACTTACCCTGTGGTTGACTGCCCAAGGTGGGGTGAGGAAAACGGGGGGGCAGAGCAGGACTGCCCTTTTCACAGCCAGCCTGCAACAGTGGGGCGTGCATTTAGAGTAACCTACATCTGAAACTAAAACACCTGAGTACGATGAACAGAGGCTGAGCAAAAAGTAAACCAGGCAATAGGAAACACAAGTGACAGAACAACCAAGTAAAATGACTGAGCCTACTGATTAGGACAGAGAAAAAGAGACCAGAGTCTGAGCTTTTTCTCCAACACTGTAAATTAATAGCCTACACTCACAACTGACTGAACAATCCTGCCCACGTTCACTCTT
>NW_009954241.1:2300576-2303260 GCF_000747805.2 Chaetura pelagica
ACTCTTTCCATAGCATAAAAATAAAGAGGATTTAATCACACAGGGATCCATCACCTAAATTAAGTGCAGAGAGGGGAAGTGGAATTGATGGGACTTGTGTGGAGTCCAACGTACCCTTTGGGTGCAGTGTTCTCAATAGGTGTGATTTTTATAAGGATTTGCAAGAATCAAGGGACACTTCAATAATAAATATTTTTTTCTTAAAATTCCATATTGCTTAACCACATGTATTCTGTAAATATATTTTTAATATTTAACATACAGCTGGAAAAAGGACTAGAGATCAAACTTTGCCACTCCTGGATTCATGCCCTAGCTACTGAGTTGTAGGATCACAGCTCACCTAATGAACATTTCTGTACTGAAAGGAAGACAAAGCAATTTCATAAGTAAACAGTCAGACACCACAAACCCAGAACACAAAGGTTTATGGCTTTAGCACTGTCTTAAGAAATGGAAGACGAAAATTCAGAATTTGGGTCTTCACATGTGGGTAACAGCTCTCAAGAAAGAAAGAAACAAACAAACAAAATCACCATGGCAGTATACTCCCCTGCCTGTTTTTGAATTGGTCCTGCTCATCTATATGTTATCTGAAAGAAACTTGGTCTCTCCAAGAGCAACCTGTCAAGGAACACCTCACCTCTGGATCCCTGGACAGCTTGGGCATCTAACTAATCAACACTGTCAAAATTAAAGGCACATCAAGCAGCAGATCTCAGTGCATTCAGTGAATATTATTGCAAAAAACCTGAGCCTGCACAGCTCAGAAACCGAGGGTTTTAACTGCAAGAATCTAGCTCTGAGGAGTGGGTGCCCACAGGATCATTTGGGTGCTCAAATACTTCACAGCTGTGGTCCAGTGTATGTCCCTTGAGATCTAGTTTTCTCTCTGCACAATTACAATGGCACTGACTATAAGTGTACATTGTAGGAACAGCTATGATACTGACTTTTCCATTCTTATCTAGAGAAATACATGACATAAGACACAGGGCACATTTCCACGCTGAAGGAAAGTTACAAGACCAGCTCAATTTAAGATTATATTTATTTTGGACTGCTGTTTAATAAGCAGAGTGATCTGAACCACCCAGGAATCCAGGCTGTATGGTATGCATTTAAAAAGTACGTTGTGGCTTTTGAATGGGATGGTTTGAAACTGCTTACAGTCACAACTGCTGCTTTCACTGTGCTCTGGATGCAGCATGTTGTAACTTTTATAGATGCAATGTATTTTCTGATGTCAGTTTCACCCAGTACACACAAGAAACTCTGTCTAGCTATATTCACAACTTCCCGCTGAATTTTTGCTAAACCATATCTGTAGTTACGTGACATGTTCCTAGCAAAGGTGATCTAATTAGTTATTTCTTGCCTAGGATAATGCTTAGATGTCAATTCACTCAGAATATTTTTATTTAACAAGGATATTTTCATGTAGCAATACTAGTTTGAGACTGGCAATTTATATGTTATATGAAGACCACAATTTATATGACCTAATTTATACAGAGATTTAATTCTGTAGTAGTTCGATACAGTTACTGGTTTCCTACCTGCTACCACTTCTCAAGGTCTGTCACTTGACAGGAAACACAGTCCTGAGCCAAATCTTGGACGTGCACTGTCAAACTGACACTCATACAGTCATAAACAAACAAACGCCAGGCACCAAAAGGTTTTCTCTCCAAACCCCACACTTATAGTGTGGCATGGTGGCAAGGCACTACAGATGGGCAAAGTTGCCTGTTACACAAACTGCCCAGTAACGTTGCCTCTTGCAATTCATGTTTTGCAAGTTCAATTTGCCTGCCAAGTTTCAGCCTGCGTAGAGAAAAAACAGGTTAATCAATATGCTGACATCTTTTAAGAATCACAAAATCATAGAATGGTTCATAGAAGGGACCTTAAAGATCAGCTAGTTCAAATTCCCACCATGGACAGAACACCTCCCACTAGAACAGGCTGCTCAAAGCTCTATCCAGCCTGGCCTTGAAGACTTGAAGGGGACATCCACAACAGGTCTAGGACAACTTTCTGCCACCAACTAACCCTCTGCCAGGACATCTCTGTGCTGGGACACAGGACCTGGACTCAGAGATGTCCCTTTTGGTCCACAACTTCCCTTCCAACTTCAGTGTTTCACCTCCCTCACAGTGACAAATTTATTCGTAATGTCTAACCCAAATGCTGACTTGAAAAGCATGCTATCCAATTCAATATACTTCTGAGTCTGCACCAAGTGAAATACCTCAGGATTTTTAAAAAAGATAATTTGTTTCTCAGCAGCCTTACACGCACGGTGAGAAAAATGACATTTGCACATTGCAACAGGATGACCGTAGATTCATGTTCAAATACCCCTTACGTGTCAGTGCACAAGGCAGTTCTGTTACATTCCACCACATCAGTGATCTCTACGGAGGAGCCACTTCAGCAAGCCAGCCCCACAAAAGCCAAGCTGCCCAGCTGCTTCTGTTCCCGCTCACTCTCACGCACAGCCCGTGGGCCGCACCGGGCTGCGGGCGCTGCCAGGGGTGGGCAATCAAAAGGCTCTGCTGGAAACACAAAGTCCAACTTACACTTCCCAAGAGCGACCAGACAAGCACAGCAAACCCTCCACCGCGGGGCCTAAGGACACCGGGCTGCGCGGGGGGCTCTGCGGGCCCTGCCCGGCCCTG
>NW_009954241.1:2303348-2306020 GCF_000747805.2 Chaetura pelagica
GGCCCCCCCGCCTCCCCAGCCCGGCTGCCCTCAGGTGCGCTGCTGCCGCGCTTCCTCACCGATCCCTATCGCCCGGGGGGTTTCCCCGCCGAGCCAGGACTCCCCCGCCTCGCCAAAGCTGCTCACAGGGGCAGATTTCTCTCCAGATAGTGGCCAGGAGCTTTTCCTTGCCGTCTGCGGGACTGGCACACTAGCAGCGGCAGTGCCGGAGCTGGCGCTTGCTTTGCTAGGGGCAAAACCAGGCCTGTGGTTTTAGAGAGGAAAAGTGAATGTTAATGTTCTATACTCTTCTTAGTAAATGGCATGTCCGTCTGGAATATGGATCCCTGTCAAGTCGGGCTTCATGTAGGCATGTGAGAGAAAGCCCCTGCCACAGTCGGCAGGGTAGTTTACAGATCACATACTGTGGATTGGTTCAGGAACTTCAGCAGGGAAGTCTGATTCAGAAATTTCCTTGCAGGAAGCAAACATTTCGTAAGATTCAAGGAAGTCTCCTCTCCTCGATTCTGTTTTCTGATAAAAAAACTAGAAGTGCTAAAATACCTCAGGAAGCAAATATGACCAAGAAGTGGGGCTGCATTAGTAGGAAAAATTAAGTATTTCCTCCAGGAAATGCTGTTCACACTCCTAAGAGCTTTAAAATTTCCAGTCAATGAAGTTTTGCACAGTCTCCCAATATCCCTTGAATTGCAGCCTTTTGTGGATTCCCCATCCACCAAAACTGTAGTTTTAAATATATTTCTTGTTTTAAATTTAATGGCACCAGAGATCTGCTGCTAACTAGGAATTTCATGCCTGTCATCATGCAGTGTAACACTGCTACTTTGAGCTCCAAAGGCACTGTAAGGGGAGACCTTTTGCCAAAAGCACAGACTCAGAATATTTGAGCTAACAAAGCATCTCTGTTCATCTCTGCTCAGAGCCAGTCACAGAGTGCTGGGGTATCACATAGTGGAGCAGCTCTGATTCCTGTTAATGGAGCTCCTGAGATTAAGTGTGGTCAGTATTTTAAAGAAACACCAGTAACCTGGTATGCTTCCAAAATTATTTGATTCCTCCTGAGGTGCACATTAAGCAGACATTTCAAGGCATCTCATGGAATTAATTTACATGACTGAACAGCTTTTTTTTTCACTGTTCATATAAATGTGTTGTTTAATTACCCCTAAAAACCCTGTAGGCAGGTTGCTGCTATCAGGTTACTTGAACATTTTCAAACTCAAGGGTTTTTCAGGCTCTTCAGTGATTTCCAGTCCTGCCTGAGTGGCTCTACAGCTGCTGGAGTAGGCAGTGCAGTAGTAGACAGCCTTTGGGACTGCAGGTTGCCTCTCTGATGAAGGAAAGAACATTAAAAATTGTATTTTTGACATGGCAGTTAAAAAAAACAAACACGTTTGCTAGTCTAGCTTTCTTCTTTCTCAAGGCAAGGCTGTCCTCTATAGCTAGAGGGGACTTCTTCACACATCCCTGAGGCTCTTTTAATGGTTTGGGACACACCTTCCATTCTGCTATCAGCTACTTGAAAATTGGGAAGTTTGTTCCAATAAGCACAAAATTCAGCTGGGCATGCTAAGGAATGTGGCTGGCCTGTTTTTGTATGGAGCAGGAGAACATAATTGTGCTGTGATTTTGTTTTTGGTTTTGTTGTGTTTTGGGGTTTTTTTTGTTAGGATGGGAAAGAAATCACCACCCTCGCTTAGAAGATTTCTGTTCCAAACAGATCTAGTCTGAAGATCAGCAGTTAAACCTCTGTTCTTTGCTCCCTAGGCCTCTCTCTGTCAGTTGCAAATACAATCTTCCTCCCTTGCCAGCCTCCTGGCAGCACAGAGTGCCTTGTGTTTTGCTCTAGCATTTGCTAATCTTCCTGTAATTAAACCTCACTTGAGGAACCTGCTGTTGTTCCCATCCCTCACTGATGCCTGCTCTCATTCCCTCTGTCCTCCATGTCCATCCCAGACTGTCATTGCAGCCACTCATCCTCACTAGCTCCTGGTGCTCTGCAGCTGCTTTTGCCTCCTCCTGCTGCCTCCACTTGGGGCACTCTCGGTGCTAAAATTAAGCTAATAAACCGGGCTGGTGTTGGCTGGCTGTGCCAAACCACAGCACTCTCAGCTCCAGAAATGCAGTCCTGAGACACTTGAGCAGTCCTGTGCAGAGCCAACAGAGAGGAATTTATTAGTCTGGGCTATGCTTCACCTCTCTTATCCCCCAGCGAGGCCTGTCTCATCTGTTTTGAACCGCTGCACAGCACACTGTTTCACTTGCTGTTTATGCTATTGGATTACAATTTCCCAGTGTTTTTCTCAGTGAAAGAGCAGTAGCCAAACGAGAAGACTGTAGAAAGCAGGACTGCATACTATCGTCTTTGGGCCTCAAACCTTTAGGAAGTAGACCTGAAACAATAAAACCCCAGGCATAAATACTGACACAAATGTTCTTGAGTAGGTCCTTATATCTGCAAAAGCTTTCAAACAGACTAAGGCCCTTTTTCTTCACTCTGTGCAAGCACTGCTCTGAGCAAGTTTTTAAGCAGGAATTCTGGTAGAGGCTGCAGCTTTGCATAAATCAAGCCTGAATACTCCCTTTCGTTCCTTTGCATCAGAAACTTGATCCCACCAGTTGTGCACACTTAATGAATCATGCCAACTTCCATGTCAAAAATGAAGCGGTTC
>NW_009954241.1:2306220-2317549 GCF_000747805.2 Chaetura pelagica
GCGGTTCAGAGGCTGAGTCCTGTTTGCATAGAGCACACCGAAATCTTTCAAGCAAAAAAGTGGAAAACATAATTGCTTACTAGTTCTTGCCTAGTTTTCAAAAGAATAAAAGCAATTAACCAGTTGATGACTGCAAATAGCTTTTCCTGCTCTGCTGAGAATCCTTCGCAGCAGGCGAGGATCTAATACTACTTGTGGAGTATTTTAGTTTCAGAAACTAACATGAAATGATGTACTTATGATCAAAGTTAAAAACCAGCGTATACTGCAATAGCCAAGTGATGAGCTCAGCTGTCGGGACCTAAAAGGGCGTTATCAGGACAAGTCCAGCACACAGCATACAACATCTCACAGCCAAGCTCCATGTGTAGCCACTCAATAAGTTCTGTGATGCAGAGGCTTTTTGAGAGAGAAAAAAGGATTTTGCAACTTAGGTTTCAGTGAAATAGAGGAGTTCTTTTCAGCCAAAGTCTCTAAGTGGTTAATACACCTTTGTTATAAACAACTTCTGCAGCCACACTCTTTTACTACCGTTAAAGTTTTTGCAGCAGTAATCTTTATCCCCCGAGGTTTTGCTGGGAGAAACATGAAACTGTTTCCGCATTCTCCCTGTCCTACTCTCAGCTCAAGCCTGGCTTTTTCCATTCCCATCATAACCCTTGGGTTTTGCAGATACCTTCCCTCCTCTGGCACAAGAGGCTGGGTGGGGTCCACACACTTCATTACAGAGAGCTGCTATAATTCCATCTGTTACTATTATTTTTTGTTTTATCTTTTTTTTTTAAAATTTTTTTTTTAATGCATGTTTAACATCATGCTTTCCTGACATAACCCATTGTAATTCTGTCCACCATCTGAGACTGCAGCCGGTTGCCTCCTCCCGCAGCACTACAGAAGAGGAGCTTTGTTGCACAATGTCCAGCATCTTTTGAAAATTTTGCTAGGATGCTTAGAGTACCAATTGCATGGAGACACTTTGTTGTTCAAAATAGACCCTTTCTTTTATTTCATTTAGATGATCTTTAAGGTCCCTTCCAATACAAACCATTCTGTGATTTTAATTGCTTCTGAGCTACATGGCAGTCTTCAAACTCACACATGGCTGCCAGCTCCAAACCAGTGCCAGGCAAGGTGAGGTCCGTGGTGGGTAACCACTGAGGAGAGGAGTGTTGTGCTGGGCCTGGGTTGGAGTTTTCAGGCCATCAGTTTCAGCCTAGGCAGACAGATGGGTGACTGTGCGTGCACATTTATGGAGGAGCAAAAGGTTTCGTTTTCTCCCTGGGAGGCATTTCTTGCTCTTGCTACTGTCTAGGAATCCAAGATGAGGGATCCAGTAAACTCAGGAGGCATTCTAAACCTTCATGTACAATTGACAGAAGATGAAACAGGGCCAAGGCCAGTGTTTTCCAGTTACATCCTTGTCTTGCTTGGCTTCATTAAGGGCCAGAAGCTTTTAAGGACGTTGTCACACCTACTGAAAAAAGATAACAGGGTTTAAAGTTATCAACATATTTGCACCTTCAGATATTTTTTAGAGCTCTTACACCTGTAAGACTGTGGATAGACAGTGCTACTCCAGCTTTAAAATCAGTGTGCTACATGCAAAAATCACTTGGCATATAAAATCTGTTATTTGGATCCAAACAGTTCCAGTAGTTTCCTGTTTGATTTGGTGTTTTAAGCCAGTATATTTGGTGTTTGTCTGTATCCATACAGACTACTGTTTGAAAACAGCATTTTCAGGATAAAGGATGAAAGAGAAAGGAAGAACCTTATCTGCTGATGGTTTCAGGAAAGATATGAAATCTGAGATATCTTTGAGTTCATGGTCTACCTTTCAGTGCAGCAGTTGGACTCAGTTCAATAACAGTTCAAAATTGTTCCCAAACCTTCATTGTTAGGGGAAAAAAACAAATGACAAACAGGAAAGACCTGTTTCAGGAAAGGCTGTCCTGTCACTGAAAAAGGCCCCACAGAGCACCTGACTCTGAAATAAACTTATTTATTATAAATAATTTCCATGGCGTCACATTAACAAACATAAAAGGTCATGAACTCCTGTATTTGAAGCAAATGTGTTTGACATCTGGGATCTGGCAGAAGTTCCTCCTGTGGGACAGATTGTTTGCACAGAGCTTTATTGAAGAATAATATTAAGAATGAATTATGAAATATTAGTGTAACCTAGTAAAAAATGATTATATTTTACAAGCCAGAGACATAATAGATATCACAGAACTATTTTAGTTCATCTGATTCAAAAGCACATCAAGGAATGATAGCTGTGAATGGTGAAAATCTGTGGGGCTTAAGCACTGCAGTTAGAAATGGATTGGAAAGAGCAGTCAAAACACAAGCAATCACTTAAATGCATTTCTATCTCTTCATTACACCCCTGATCTGTGAAGGGAGTGAGGAAGGAGCTGGTAGGGAGCCTGGGTAGCTGGGGATGTGGGGCACTGGGGGGGCCGGGCCACCCTATGCATGTCCAGCCAGGGAGCAGGGCAGCCCCAGCCCCAGGCATCGGGCACCTCTGTGGGGCTGGGGACAGGACTGAGCAGGACACCAGCGCTGTGGGGAGCTGGTCACCATCACAGTTTCTCTCTCTCTTCTCTTGCCTAGGCCAGTGAAAACCTCACAGGAGCAGCCCTTTCCCAAATCCCAGGGGATTGTCCCCTGGCCATTTGTGAAGCCCAGCTACCCCAGGAGGAGCTCACCCATTGGACTGGAATGGTGCCACCTCCTCAGGTGCCTCTGGGGTGTCTCCCCAAACATTGTCACAGTCCCTCTTAGCTGTGACACTGCAGAGAGATGCCTCTTTCAATGTGGAAGAGGTGATGAGAGGCAGCTCTCCAGGTCCTCCCAGTCTCCTGGGAACCTGAGTATTGCCTGCCCAATTGAATGGCAGACCAGGCAGCCAGCCTAGGGACAAGAGATGTCCAAATGCCCCCCTGACCACCTTCCTCCCCTCTCTTCTTTGGGACCTCAGGGCCAGGTGCTGCTGCCTTGCCCTGTTTTCACACCAACATCTCTCTGGAGCCTGCTCAAGGCCTCAGAGCTGGCCTCTCTCCCAAAAAAATGACATAGGCCTGCCCAAGGATGAGCAGATGTTTCTCTCCCCAGGATGCAGGGGCCAGCCAGCTGTCACCCACACACAGAGCAAGGGCAACATACAAAAGGTCCTCCCTTAAAAGGGACTGGGCCAAGAAGCAGGCCCAACTTGTGAAGCACAAAAATAATTTATTGTTTATAGTTGTAAAACTCTCCCACCTCCCCATTCCATTTTGAGGTGAAATCAGACTTAATTTAACTTAGTTAGAGGGGGTGAGGGCAAAAAAACATCTCAGAAAACACAGCACTTTAAAGCCTGCCAGCCCCATGGAAATGAGGGAGCCAGGAAGAACATCCATGGAGGCCAGTGACCACTCACCCACAGAAGCTGGAATGCTCTTCTTCCATCTAAAATGACTTGGTTCAAAATGAAAGCACACATTGACCTTCTAGTTAAATCTTTGGGCTGATCCCTCAGGGAAAGGCAAGGAGGCAGAAGCAGGCCAGTCTGGCTTGGTACTTAAAACCACTTAGGAAATAAGATAACTAGAAACAGAGGTTACAGAATCACAGAATCATGCTGGTTGGAAAAGACCTTTAAGATCATTGAGTCCAACCATAACCTATCTCTACCAACCATTAACCAAATTCTACTGAGTCCAACGCTTAAACCATGTTCCTAAACTGTGTTAGCAGACCACTCTACCTTAATTTCAGGCTTTAATCCAGCTGCAGGGTGTTTGCCCATATTCCCAGAAAAGCAGTCCAATATGCTGCCAACCTGCAGTCCACTCTCCCAACCTTCACTTCACTTCACTTCACTTGGCAATGCTGGCTGCTCCTCACCAGGGCACCCAGAATCACTGGGAAACAAAAGAAACCCACCCTAGAAATTTTAGGGCAGGAAAAAGGATAAACTTTCACGCCAAGGAAAGGGATTATGCATATTTAACTCATGTTTGGTTATAAACATAAATATCTGGAGAAGGCCGAACACGCAGCTTTTCAGTGACTGCTCCACTGAACAGAGTGAAGTGGGTTACCTTCTTGGCACAGCTTGATCATACAGCCAAGCTGACTGGTGCAGGTGTCAAAAACCTGTGTTTTGACAGAAAGCTTAACAGCTGGGAACTGCAAGGTGTTTATTTTTGACAGTATTTTCCTGACAGATTATTTTCAAGAATCCCAACTCAGCAGTTATAACTGTAGGGACAAGTACTTTTTCTGCAGGACACTGTACCTTTGCCATGTTATTTAGCTATGCACCCCAAACCAAAAAGTGTGTATGTTTGTGACTGAGGCTGACCTTCCATGGTAAGCAGCTGCTTGTCTCAAGTATTACATTCAGCTGCCACTATCACTTTAACTCTTAGCTCCATAAGATCTAGATCATATGGTAGCAAGGAATTCAAGGGTGAAGGGTTAATAATTTCACTGCAGCTTGGGGATTAACGTCACATTAAAAACATGTGGATATTTATCCAAGTGACATAATGAAGAATAGTGGGAGATGGAAGGTGTGCTCATTAAAGCAAGCAAGGATTTATTGAACTATTTCTTCAAGATCCTAGGGAACGTTACTGAACATTTCTCAGCCAATGCACTGTCTGCTCCCTTGGTTAAACTGATGTGATCCCATGACTAACAAGGATTTTCATTAGCAGGCAGATAAAGGCTATGTTTTTGGTACTGGATTTTAGGGGACCTTGGCAAAAATTCTGTAATGATATGGTGACTGAACTGTGCAAGAGGGAAGGAGAAATAACACAGGGTAGAAAGAGAAAAAAACAGAAATGCCATTAAAGATTAGCAATCAGCTGCCATTTGGGACAGTCCTGATGAACAGTGTCACAGACTGAACTCTTGCATCAGTGCGAATGAGCGAGTTCACACACACTGTCCTAATGAGTTACTGCTGTGAGAAAATGTTGACCTATATGAGACAGGGAGCTGCCATATGACTTCCTGGAAAAAACACGTAGGGGTCATTTTTTCCATCAGTGGTGGGGCTATGTGCAGGCTGACACAGAGGACAGTTTAACAGCATTCAGCAGCACCTGCTGGCACAAGGAGTAACTGGTGCCACTGAAAACGGAGCGGATGGGAAAGCAGGGGTTCTGGTACACACAATACAGCCTGTGGGACTTCTCAAGGAAATACAATTCGTAGCTAACCCTTAAGGAAGTACAGCAGGAGGTTAAATCCCTGTAAGATACCAGTTTTACAGCTCAGCCAAACCCCATCCCTCCAGCAGCACAGAGTTCTTTACCAGCTGATTGGATAGCACTGACGAAAGAGAAGGTACAACCTCCTTCTGTCTACACTTGAGTCAGTTCCAGAGATACTATTGCCATATCCATAGAGCTCTTGCTGAAAGGAGAGACCCTTGGCTGGGGTGGTGCTGTCAGAGCAGATTAATCTTGCATTGTGAAGAGCAATAAAAAGGGAGAGGGATGACACAATGCAGTCCCATTTGAAACCCTGTCTAAGACAAACATGGCAACATGTATAAAAAGAACAACCTGAAAAGCAGACTGTAAGCAACCAGAGGAAGAAGGATGCAGCAGCTCAAGTCTGGAAACCTCAGATTAGGGTACTTGGGCTGTATACTCAGGTAAATCTGAGCAGCTTTGTTACCTGAAGCATCCATTCTCCACCAAATCCAGTGGAAGGCCCAGGCTTTCGGTGGCTTCACTGGTCAGGCCACTTCTACAAAGGCACCCTGGCAGGGGCTTAAGAAGCAGAAGTGTCTGATCATGAGCCACAGACCTACTTTTTCATTATTTTTTTTTAGCAGTTCTAGGGAGTTGTTTTCTTCTCCTGGAATTTTGCAGCCCAGAGTTCCTGCACTTTCCCTCTCTTCTTTTGCTTTGCACGTGTGCCTGTTTCAGTGTAATTTTTCTTGAGTGTGTGATTCAGAATGACTGTGTTTGCAGCGCAGTGGAGAGAGCTGATGTGTCCTCGTGATACTCTAAATGAGCAGCGGCAGTTCCTTTGAGTTCAAAACAGCTATAAAGATCTTTATCAGCTTTCTGAGTGGCTTGTAAATCATCACAAGCCCAATGAGTGGTGTATTACCTACCTCACTTCTGCAGTGAGTTATTTGAGTGATGAGAATGCAAGAGAGCAGCTGTATGACATAAGTTCATTTACTTCCCACAAAGCAAACCAGAGCCAGCGTTGGCTGCCCTTGCGATTTGCTGAACTAAGAACATTCCACCTGCAAAACACAAGCCCAACCAAAAAACAGCCAAACTCCATTAGACGTGGGTCATTGAGTATGGTGTGGGTGGAAAAGCCCTTCTTGTACTAAAGTCACAAGCTATGTAGTGCAGGTGGGAGTGAGAATTAGCTACTAGTTAATGATTTATGTATGAGGAAAACAGTTATATTAACATTGCTGATTAAGGGCAAAAGTTTATTCTGCAGAGCTCAGCCAAATTCTGCCCATAGCCTCCTCATGTTCACTGCACAAACCCGTGCCCTCCTTGGTCCACATTAGACCTCCAAGACCCAGGGCAACTGGGAGAGGAGAGTGACACCTACTCAGGCTGGGAGAAGAGCTCATCTCCTGAAATCCTCTGGGAACACCTCCAAGCCTGTACACCCTCCCATACACCCTCTGAACATGTGCTGCTGCAGCATGGCTGGTGCTTGGGGAAACTGGGCAAGGGAGCCATTCCCACCATCAGAAGCAATACCCGCTGCAACCTGCAGTGGAGTTGCAGGGAAAGGAAATGCCACAGATACATCAAGCTCCTGGTACAGATAAAGTAGTATTACACAAAATATTAATTTACAGAAGGTGTAATACACACACGTACTCCAAATATGGGCAAGTCTACAATATAAAAACTGTGAAATAAAATTAGACTCTTGAGAATGAACTGTATTTTGCTTTGAAGTTTTCTCTGCTACTGTATGTATGTTACTAATGTTTAGGACCAATAGATGTACCAGTGTAATTGATCATCATTCAGCTTGCTTTCCAGAGGCGTTACATGATTCTGGCATGACTACTTGCAGTGATCCTATATTATCACTGCTAAACCAGGCAAAGATAAAACTAAGCTAGAGTTCACTTATACTTTTTTGCTAGCAATATATATTTTTTTATTTTTCTTTTTTTTAAAACAGTCCCTACTGGTGTATTCAATGTTATGTGCTCACAAATTGTAAAACAGTACAAGAATTAAAAGCTCATTTTCTGCTACAAACAAAATAATGGTTATAGGTTAAAGGGGCAGAACAAGGAACATTGAAACCATCCATTTTAAATTACAGTATTCCTCTTGTGAAAAGAATGAAGACTAAAAAATATAAGATGTTTATTAATCTGGACAGCCTGTTAGTAGGAGTTAGGGAAATCACTGTTTAAGCAGAAGCTCTGTGGAGCAGCTGTCAAGCTGAGCAGTGGGTCCTTCTTCCTGCATCTGCACTTGCTGCAGGAGAAACTGTTGGTGGTGCTATATGTGCTATACCTTAAATTGTACTTACAGTCTTCTGGTGTCCAATGAATCTCATTAGGTGACAGGTTGGCCAGGGCAGCATGATTTTATTGAAAGCTGGTGCTGCATCCAAAGCCATGAATGTTGCCCTCCTGTTTGTATTGAGGTGACTGTGACCACTTTTCTGTCTTTCAAAGGCCCAAGCAAAGCTAAAATGTTCTGTACACTGAGAGGTTTGTCTCAGAGACCCTGCACACTGAAAGTGTTCCTTATTACTTTTATGCTACCTTGTTTGTCCTTGCCTTGCCTCTGGCTGTGCCTGCCTCTTCCCTGTCTGCTAGCCATTGTATCCTGGTAGGAATCAACCATGCTTAATCCTGCGAGTGAGAGACAGGGATGCTCAAGGTCAAGGCATTTTTCCTTTTCCAGATGTTGCATGGGATGTCTTCATTCCAGAGCTATTTATAGGCTACATGGGCATTAATATTTCTAAGGAGATAATCTCCTTTTTAACATTTTGGATTTCTGGTTGCTTATTTTGGTCCATGGTGATGCCATCATAAGCAAAGCACTGAAGGTTAACTAATGAGCAAGCTCTTTTTTATTGACTTTCTGGTTCAATTCTAATTCTATCCCTTAATCATTTTCTTTTTTCATCTATGGGAATGACTACACTGGTGTGAACCAAATACTGTCACACCCTTGTAACTCACACAACATCAGACTGGGTAACTAAGTGAGCACAGCCCGGGGGACTGCCAGAGCAATATGCTAGAGCTTGCTGCAGGTAGCATGCATCTGGTAGGCAGCAGCTTGATCTTGTAATTTTAAATTTTCCATAGAAGTATAAAGAGAATGAGAACTTTTATACACAGTATGAAGTAAATCTGCACTTGATATCATTAAGAAGCCAGTGAAGATCTCTCTTGTCCAGCCGAGAACATGTCCATAGGAGTTTTGTGCCTTCTACACTGAGCTGGGGTGCAGTCTTGGGCTGACAGGTGTTTCTGGTCTCTCTGGGATCTCTGTAGAGCAGCTGCTGTTGCTTTGGAAGCAGCCAGTTGTTCTGTCCCCCTCCCCTACCTGAAGGGCATCAGATGTCAGGGTCCAAAGGAGTATTTTTAAATCATGAACTAGATTCAGGTTTTCTTGGGGATAGTGATTTGAACAACAAATCTGTGTAATCTTGGCAGGCCTTCAGCCTCTTTGTTTCCATTTCACATAATCTACAAAATTAGTTTACTGACCAAATGTTTCTTAAAAACAATGATTTCTTAGGAATATTGGAGAACTCTGATTCTAAACTTTTAAATTGTGTTTGCATTATGTGTAGTCAGGCATGAAACACCATTTGTTTTGAGGATTTTGACAAAACTAACCTTTGTAGCTATGATTTCACATGTTGAATACAGAACATTTGCAGCAAGATAATGATGAACAACCTCCAGACTAAGGTCGCAGACTTGAAAAACATATACACATGCATTACTTTGAACACTGCAGAATCTCAAGGAAGTCAACATAATCCCTTATAGGTTAAAGAGAGGAACAATTTCTGAGTTATGCATGAGTTGTGACTCTGCAAAGGCTTAGATGTGGCTTATTTTAACAACACGTAGAGTAAAGTGCCTGTTTTGGCCTTAGAAGAGCAGAAGTGAGGAATCATTCATGGAAACACATCTATGAATGCCTTGAAATACCCGAGGATATTTTAAAGTTTCAAAGGATATATCAGGAAATCCTAAACTACCCAAAGATAGTGCCCACAGCGAAAGATACACTGCAATCATGATACTGTTTATTTACTGGAAATAATCTTTCAGCTCTACTGTAAAAATAATTAGTATCTGTTTACATTCATACCACTGACACTGAGATTCACGACTTAAACTAAAACTGGGCTAAATCCAGATGTGATGTAAGGTGCTTAGCAATCACTGACTTCAGCATAGTGGTGATCATATAGCAGCCTCTCTGCCTGGGTGAAATACTCTGTTTGCAAGCTGGAAAAACCTCATCCAAGGTGTGAAAGAGCCTAAGGATATATTACATGTGTGTCCATGTCAGGCTTCTTAAAAAGCCTGGAGACAATCAAGCCAGCATGTTATAAACACAATTTCAGCAGAAAAGTGATTAATCAGGACCGAAAAGAGCACCTATGACCTTCAAAACTGGGGGTTGACTTGTGGGTTTTTTTTAGTTCCTCTTCATGAAGCCAAGCTCTGCCTGCAGGCTGGACGATCCCTTCAGCCATTCAGACCTAATATTTTGCTGTAAGGTTGCCTACTGACACTGCAGAGGGAGGGGAATACAAAACCAGCAGTTGGGCCAACAGCAATGCCTGCGTTTCCAGCGGAACACATGAAGAGCTTCTTGTACAGATGGTGAGTGAAAAGGAACTGGCAGGGAAATAGCAGATCTGCCTTGGCTGTGAGAAAAGCAACTGAGGTCAGTCAGAGCCTAGAACAGACACATGGCCTACAACTGGTCTCCAAAAAGCAAAGTGAAAAATATTACAAAGTGCCAGAGAAGTTGAACTCACTCAAAATGTGCATGCAGTGCATGGCCACAATGAGATCACTTGTCCAAGAAAAACTCAAAAGGAAGAATGAGTGACTTCTGGGATACAGGAGGGAATCTACACACTTACAAACATCAGACATGATCTGCACTGAAACAGGTGAGGGAAGAGGCAGCTGAAAGATCAGACACGTCCCCACACAAATACCTCTGGACTGTTACACTCCCTACAGCATTAACCCTTCAGCACAGGTCACATTTCTGTGCAGGCTTCCTGCAGAATCCCTGAAAGTCTGGTTATGAACATCAACCTCAATCTTCCTTCATGGCACCTGCCTAGAGGTTGACCTGTTCAGAATTGGTTCCAAGACTTAAAACAACAAGAAGTGAAAGGCGTAAATAATTTCTCTGCTCTCATGTCACATGAGAAAATTTACTTGTTCTGTGTCATCTTACAACTCTGAATTCCAGAGCCACACTACTACAAGTAGTTCTAGTGTCTGTAAATTCTCCATCTATAGAGATACGTGCACACTACTTTACACACACACAGGGAAGATCCTAAGGGCACTTTGTGTCTTTCTATTAAAGAGCAGCAGTCATGCAAATTAACACCAGCTGAGGGTTTTGTCCATCCAGGATAGAGATGTATTTTAACAATAGTGCCTGCCAGGCATAGTTTTAATCCTTTTTTTCTTTTTTTTTAAACATCTTTGTGCTATGAAATTTTCATTGGGTTCTAATACAGCTACATGCTACAGAAGATACTCAGTAGCATAGTCTGTGAATGAGCCAGACTGGAGAACTTGAATGACCACAAACTGTACTGATTCTATCATTCTGCTTGCTTTAGTGAGAAAAAACAAATATGTAAGTTGTGCTGATGTTTATACCATATTTATGAGACAATGAAATTTAATTCATCTAAAAGCTAAGCAAAAAAAAAGCTAAACACGAGTACAGGCCCCCAGCTTGAAAAGGAGGAAGCTCTATGTGAAAGACCCTGGACACTACACTCAGTGATGGTGGGTTAGTTATTTTCAACAAAGTTATTGTTGTCAGAGAAGCACAAGTGGAAAAGCGATTCTGTGGGATCCAGTAGACTCTTAAGTTAAAAAAAAAATCAATCCCCTAAAAACATCTCAAAGTCAAGTAAGTCAGATGATAGGACCGACTCAGTTCTACAGCACTGGATCATTCATCTCTTGCCATTCTTCTCCCTCTGGCACCTGACAGGACTAGCCTTAATCACTTGGTTCATTTACTGGAATAGATTCTCCTTTCCAGTCATTGTGATCTGTACCAAAAAA
>NW_009954241.1:2317728-2328330 GCF_000747805.2 Chaetura pelagica
TTTGTTTGCTTTTTTTCCAGTTACTGGGCTGGCAATAGGTGCTGCACAAACAGTGAGAGGCAATCTTTCTCCTGAGGACCTTCCTTTAAACAGACACATCAGCTGACAGGCAGGAGAGGCAAAGAGCTGTCCTTCCTCAGCTCCACCAGGGAACTGCTCTGCCCACCCAAGCAAGAAGCATATCAGAGCAGAACTGGAGGAAGGCCAAACCACCCAGACCAGGGGCAGTGCCCTCATCTGATGCTGGCCAGAATATTGTCTATCAGCCATATGGTAAAACTCTTTGTGTTAGAAAATCCTCTGCAATAGATTAGAATAAAGCATAATTTTCTGAGCAGACCTGGAATTCTGTCTAATTTTAGGGAGGCCGAGCCTCAAAGGAGAACATGAATGTGTAACAGCAGTTGCAAGTTTGAATTTTTAACTTTCATGCTGTAAGAACCTGCCATGCAGTCCTTTTTTTCATTTGGTGAGAATTGTTGTAAAATATGAGCTTGAGATGGGCTATTGCAAACAGGCCCCTGACTAGGAAATTGAGAATTTAGATGTTCTAAACTGCTAGTAATTTATTATTTTTGAGATTGGCATATTTTTTGGCAAAGTAAAAGTTGGCTGGAGTGGTAGTGAGTGATGAAAGATGTTATGGCAGCTGAAAAGTGGTTGAATTCCTTTGTTTCCAGACTTTTCACTTTTTTTTTAAGGCGCAGAATGTTTATATAGAAAGTGTAATACTGTTTTATGAGCATTTGCTGGACCCTGCTAAAACCAAGTATTGAAGATTTACTCTTTTAACAGAGTGTTTTGTTATGGAATTCCTTTGGGTTTTGATGTTTCTAAACTAGGGTTAAATCAGGTTGGTATGTGAGGGCCATGGGAGAAAAGCCCAGAAGTGAGAAACTGTCTGATGTCTAACAGGGTGCACTTCCTCTCCAGAAGTGATGTGATGGCAGGAAGAGAGAGGACTCATCAACTGGATGTGAAGGAGCCATAGCACAGGGGCACAAAAGTGGGAAAAGGGGGTTTTTAAGCACTGGGAAAATTTCAGCATGTTAAGAGTTTAATGTCTTTCATGCAAGACCTGCCTCTGCTTGTCTGCTCTCTGGGCCACCAGAGCCTACTTGTCTCCCTCATTTCACTTTTATCATCTGGGACACATGAGCACTTTTAGCCCCATGGTTATAAACTAGCATTCCTCCTTCTTGGCCACCTCTATTTTCCCCTCCAAGACTGTGGTATATGATGAGCCATGATACATTCAGGAATCACATTCTTGTTTATGCTGTTTTTCTGCACATTTCCTCTACATTTATCTCCTCCAAGTCTACTTGCAAAACTCATTGGCTTCCTGCTCTCAACTTGGCCCACTAAACCCTGGAGTCAGGTTCCAGCCTTTTGTTTTTACAATAAAGGAGAGTCTGTGTACAGAGCTATGAGCTGCAGGATCCCAGGACACTGTAGCAAGATAGAAAAAACTTTAAAACATTAAGGAATAGAGGCTGCTGAAGAACACTCAACTCAGCATTTCATTGCTGAGCCATTGCATCAGGGCTTCCTTCAAGCTGAGCACGAGAAAAAAGAGCACAGTCTCTACTGAAGTTAGGGAAAAATAACTCCAGACTAACTCACAAAGCTTATTAGGAACAGAAGAGTCAATCTTGCTATTGTGTCATGCAGTCTCTGTTGTGATGACTTCATGTGTCTGTGTTATCCCATTTAATACTCCACTTTAATGAAGACCTCACATAATGCTTCTTCTCTACTTCAGCCTGTTGGCATCATAATAAACTCTTTTCCCAGGTAGCATTAAGCAGTTCTAGGCCTCAAAAACAAAGCAAATGTTACCTTTCTTGCCCTAGTGATGCTGGGGAGCAAATGAGCCAATAAAGAAAAAGACTAAGCAGCAAAACAGCTTGTTTCTGAGAAAATTAAGAACAAGGCATATGAACCCTCATTCCTACTGAAATAAAAGAACAAACTGCCAGTGGCTTCAACAAGGTAGGCATTATACATCCAAACTATACAATTATTTATACGTATTTTTTTCAAACTCTTAACCATACATCTAGATCTAGCTTTGCACAGTGAGGCCTCAGCTGGACTACTTTTCAGTTTTGGGCACTGCACTTCAAGAAAGATGTGAACCAACTGGAGAGAATCCAGATGAGAGCAACAAGAATGATCAAAGGTCCAGAAAATGCAATATATGAGGAAAGACCAAAAGAATTGGGTTTGTTTAGACTAGAAACTGTCTGAGGGGAGACATGACAACAGTCTTCAGACATGTTAAGGACTGCTGCAAGGGGGAAGATAAACTGTTCTCTTATTCCTACTGAAAGTAGCCTAAAAAGCAATGCATTTAAATTACAACAGAGAGCCAAATTAGACTACAGGAGAAGCTTCCTATTGGTTACAGCAGTTTTACCTGAGAAGATATTACCTATGGAAAATGTGAGATCTGGGTACTGGTATAGTGGGGTCTGCTTTTTGGAAGAGGTATGAACAATAAGACTGGTTCAAGTCCTTTTCAGCTTATTTTCCTCAGTGTTAGGAGTGTGGGAGAGAGACTGCACATGTCTGAGCTGAGTGGTCCTTGAACAGTTACACCCTAGTTACACCCTAAACTACAGTTAGTACCACTACCTTATAACCTGTACAAACTGTTTGCAACTACCACACTCAGGAAAACTGGGAAAAATGAAGTTCTGATTCTTACCTGCTCACTGGACACTATTCTGGCAGTGGAGGCCTGTGTCAAAGAGTCTGGGTCTAAACAAGTATAACACCCTAAACAATGTAAAACATACCAACCAGTGATAGAAATCTATGAACTCTGTTATATAGAAATATTTAATAGAAGAAGGAACCCAAACATCTGACACTTAATTAGAAAGCAGAAGATTACATAGTACAATGTGTTTTGAAATCAATTTACAATGAATTGTTAAGTATAAAATAGAAACAAAGAAAAAAACAGGTGAAACTAAGACAAATGCAGGGTGAATTGAGACTAAGTGCCTGACTAATAATTCCAGAGATAACTGGAAATGTAAGTTAGCACTTCTGAGATCCCTTGTTTCAATAGGTGGATTTTTGTTTCTGTTACTGCTTGCTTGTCTGCTCTCCATTTACAATAATAATTAAAAAAAAAAAAAGGCAAGATTGCAAAAGCCAGCTTTTTCCTCAGTTTCTTTGGTGCTTTTTGCTAAGCAGCCTTGGAGCTACAGAGGTTCACAGTCTTTCAAACATAGACTTATACCATAGAAGTGTTTACAATGGAAAGAAGAGTCCTTAAAATATATGACCACATAGAGAATCATATGGGATCTTCAGGTGTCTGCATCCTGGTATGGACTGTGGATGAAGAGGCCTCCCTCCTCAGACAGGCATGGGTCACTGGGTCTGTGGCAATACTGGTTTGGTTTAGAGCTGTTATACGTACTGGCTTCTGAGGAGAGAGTTCTGCAGAGGAGGAACTGTCTCTTGTGTTTTAATGTTTCCAGGGCACAAACTCAAGGTTTAGAAGGAGTACTGTGATACATATATCCTCAGCCGGATGACAGAGCTTCCTCTGAAGTTGATGACAGTATTGACAGTGATCATTTCCAAGTCCAACTCAACAGTACGGGGCCCCTTCACAGGGCGGGTCATCACCAGAGTAGCACTGATCGGTCCCGTTTGCTGTGCACAAAACAAGAGGAAACAGCTGAGATTTTAGAAAACGGGTCTTGAAAAATCATCTCAGGTAAGACCACATGATGGCCTTTGAGCAGCCAAAATAACAGTTTTCTGCTGCATTGTTGGAAGGTACTGCAATTCATGGGAGAGAAAGCTTCATTTCAGCCTTTGGCTCCATGTCAGTGGTTTGTATGAACTATCACCTTCTACATTTTGCAAAGCCTTTGGCAGCCCTGTACATAAAAGGAGCTAATTAACAGAGAAATTTGCTATTGTCCAAATGGAAGAAGATTAAAATGTGGATTTAGGGTATGCACAAGCAATGACACCTTCTCCTGAGTGAGTCAGATAACATTTTGTTTGATGTAAAGAGCAATGCTACTTTGAAGCAGCAAACACCAAGAAGGGGTTATGTTAACAGAGTTTGGAGACCAAATTATCCTATGTAAGCAGGGTCTTGGTTGGTTATATAGTTGCATATGTTAACAATACAAACCTTACCCTCTGAAGAGGCACTTCAGAAAAATCTGTCTTTGGTAAATGGAAGCAAAGCTTTGAAGTATCTGGCCAGAACAGTGAGTTATGAGCATTTGAAAATCAGAGCTTCTGACATTAAAACCAAGAACAATTTGTTTTTCAGCAGAAACACAAAAAGTGAAACCTGTTTTATCATGAGCATTTGCATTATCTCTGATCAGGGAAGCCCCATGAAGCTGTGTGGAGGAGCCGTGAAGGCTACAGTTCCCTTCTCTTCCCACTGCGCTTCCTGTTCCCAAAGCAACCAGGAGGCACCACCTGCTGGCTGCCAGCCTGACAGGGGAGCGGTGCAGCTGCCAGTGGGGTGCAAGGCACAGCTTGTGCAAGCAGTGTGTTTGAGGTGGCACAGCAAACGGCTGTGTGAGAAATAAACAACACTGGCAGACTCGAGCAGCAATGCTGGAGCCATAGTGGATCTGGCAGAATGACCAAGATGAGGGGATAAGGTCGGCGTGGTCAGTAATGACTTTGCAACAGGAAAGATCTTGTGAGATGCAAATGAGCATTCTTGGACCACTTCTCATTTTGGAATTTTGAAATATTTTCTTTTCTTTAACAGTGAATATCAGAGAATATCTCATGAGAAATGTATATTGGAATCTACCGAAATCTGTCACACTCCTGGTTTTTGCGTGGCATGGGAAACACCAATAGTCACTGAGCATCACTTATTGGGAATATCAAAGCCAGCTTTTCCCTTGGGTTAATAATTAACCTTCTGAATGCCACCATCCCTGCTGGCTGTGCCTCATTCTGTGCAGACACTTCCCATCAGCCCTGCATGTCAGGAGTGCACTGAAGATGACTGGGAAACAGAGATGTCATCTGAGGAAAAATCAGATTTTAAAAAATGAAGTAGTTGGGTTTTATCTAACAGTGTCTTAGGTAAAATGTGTGTTCTTAGTGAAAAAAGTACATAACAAATAAATGCAAATTTAAAAAAAACAACAAACTGTGTTTGCTTTGTGTAGGTTACCTTCCTGAAAGAGCCAGCAGCACACTGCTCTGCATGTCTGCACGTAACAATGCCTCCTACTGAAGGTTTAAAGACTATTGAATCAAAACTGGGATCTACTGTCTGAAGGATATTCAGCTAACAAGAAGACACTCTTGGGTCTGTCTCAACAAGCACCAGACCTTACCCGCATGTAGAATTCTCTGCCCTCATTCCCTGATTTGATTTGGAAGATGTAGTAGGCTCCAGGGTAGCGAGTTGTTGCTTGCATCTGAAAGATGTCAGAAGGTACAGACCGCCCGGACACCATATCCATCACTCTGTACAGGATGGTGAATGGCTGATCTCTGCAGCCGGGGTTTTCAGCGGGACACATGCAGCGACTAATGGTCAGAGACAGGATTGTCATCAGGGATTACAAAGTGCTGTAATATTTGATTCTTTATATGCAAATACAGCTGCATAAATAAATAAACAAATAATGTAGTCAACCAGCTAAAGAAATCAACGAAACCTGTAATTAATTTGCTCACTTTTAGTATTCTTTGTGCTATTCTGGCTTACCTGTATCCCTGCTTTATTTTTTTTGTCTTCTAGGCCAAAATATCTTGGCATCCTTTGTCTCCTTAGATCACTCAAAAATCTGTACTTTCTTTAAAGCAACTCTGCAAGTGTATAATACCCTGTACATGTTTATTCTGGTAGCAATTTAAACTGAACTGTCCGCATTTCACTGCTGGTGCTACATAAATGTTGTATTCTTTGTTTAACCATCTTTTATATATGACTTTAAAATATACAACCTGGATCAAACCAAAGATCAAATGGAAGTGGAAGAACATGATATCAAGCCAAGCATACAACACTTCCAGCAACATCCTCCAATTATTTGTGACTCTGAGAATTCTTGAAATCAAGATATCTTCTGTGTATTCATTAGTCTTAAGGCACTTCTTATCCATTAGCTTGTTCAGCTTCACCTTGTACCCACATGAATGTCTGGCAACTATAGGCCCCAGTGGCCAGGAGCTCCACAGCCCCCTTCACCTCTCCCTGCATTGGCCCTTGCTGACTTCATCTGCTGACCCCAGCTCCTCTGTTGAAAGAAGAGTGGCCAGTCAATCCCAGCTCATCCTACTTACACAGCTCAGGGTTTTGTATTTTACCCTGTTCATGGCTGAGGAGTCCTAACTTAGTTGTTTCTCACAAGGAAGCTGTTCTATACTTAAGATCATCCTCATTGCTCTATACAAACCTTTGTCCAGTTATATTATTTTTGAGAGGAGAGGAAGGAACTGCAGATATGAAAATCTGCAGTTTTGAAGATATGAGTACACAATGGCACATGCTCTAAGGATATTCTCTACCTATAAACAAACACCCCAAATTCAGATTGCTTTTCTGACCTCTAGTGAGTACTGCAGATCATGGAGCTACCTGTAACAAACTACAAATCTCAGTTTGGACGGATTATGATCACATCAGTGCTTGTGAATTTGGTATTGTCTTTTTACTTTACATTAATCTACACTGAATTTCATCTGACACTTCAGTTGCAGTCATTGAGGATCCTTCTGCAATGCTTTTCTCCTTACACGTTTCTCTACTGTCCTCAGATGCTGTTGTAGACTTTGCTGACCTCATGGTTTATCCTTTTTTCAAGGCTGCTTACAAATATGCTGGACAAAGTAGGTCCAGCTCAGACCTCTGCAGACCTTCACTGTGAAAACTGACATTTTAATACTATAGTCTATTTATTTTTTGTTTCATCCTCTTATTCTTCTGAGCCAGGGACTTCTTTCTTATTTATGGCTGCTTACTTTCCATAATAACCTTGTGTGGCATTATTTTCTGAAGCTTTTGGAAACCCAAACAGACGGCATCAGCCCATGTGCCCTAGCCACATGCTGCTGCTTTCTTCAGCGAGTTGTGAGGCAGAATGTCCACTTATAAAAGCCATGGTGGGGAATTTACTGGAAAAGAGTTGGGTCTTTTTGCCTGTTTTTTCTATAACATCCACTGCTGACAACAATTTCAGACACTTCTGGCATGTCCCCCACCCCATAAAAAGGCTCCTGGCATTATAATCACCCAGTTCTTCCACGGAAAACACAGATGCAAGGAAATCACTTGGCTTTTATACTGACCACTTCTAGACATGCCACAAATTAAATACAGTCACATCTAGACACCAGCCAAAGCCACCAAATGCAAAGCACAGAGATCAAGAGTTCTGGGGCAGGCTGATCTGTGAGGATGCTATAGTTGGCCCTGGGGAGTTTAGATACAGAGGCTTCAGATATTTCAACTTCCAAAACTGAGATAACACCTGAGCAGAGCTAGCACTTAAAGAAGAGTTGAGCTGGAGGAGCAGAGCGGTGCTGGTGGTTGGTGAGGAAGAAGGAGAAGAAGGAGCCCAAGCAGAGGTTTCCCTGCAACCCATGGCGACATGGCAGCTGTGCCCCTGCACTCGTGGAGGAACGTGGTGAAACATTCCCTGAAGGCACCAGGAGGGGTGAACTTGGCCACTGGACTTGGATTTTGTGGCCAGAGGATTTGCTGCCTGTGGAGTCTGATTATGCAGCTGTGGAAGACCCCGGGGCCAGGGGAGTTTGTTCCCGAAGCAGCCGTGACTCTGTGGGATGCCCAGGCTGGAGCAGCTCCAGACCTTGTGGGAAGGACTCATGAAGGAGAGGTTCATGGAGGACTCTCTGCCATGGGAGGGACCCCGTGGGGCAGCAGGGAAGGACTGTAATGAATCCTTCTTCCTGAGGAGGAAGGAGCAGCAGGAACCTGTGAACTGACTCTAAACCCCATCCCCTGTCCCCCTGTGCCGCTGGGGGGAAGGAGGGAGAGAAACCGGGAACAAAGGGATTTGGGCCCGGGAAGAAGGGAGGGATGGGGGTAACATATGCAAACCCTGCTCTGTGTGTGTCTGTGTCCTGTGTGTGTGTGATTAGTGTGAAATTAAATTATTTTTTTTCCCCAAGTTGAGTCTGTTTTGCTCGGGACCTTAATTGGTGAAGAACCCTCCTTGTCCTTTGTCTCAGGCCACGAGCTTTGTCCTTCTCATCCCAGAGTGTGTGTGAGGGGGGGGAGTTGAGTGAGTGGCCATGGGGCTGTTTCTTTGCTGTCGTGTTGGGCCCAAACCATGACAGTAGTAATCTATTGTAAATAAATGTCTCCTATTACCTTACAAACTTTGCTATTTTCTCCACTCACTGATAAAGTCTTTTTCCAGTCCAACTTCCCACACATCTGACTATCGTATCACATCCCACCTGGTGACCTGGTAAGGAATTGCAATTTACTCTTTTTTATAATGCTTACCAATGGTAAATGCAGCAACAGCATGTATGTATAGCTCTCAAGACACATTTCATGGCTGTGTTGTAAAAATGCAGCTTATTTAGTTCACTCTAGATACGCTTCACACAGATTGATTTTGCTTTTGTGGCTGTGGGTATGTTACTCACTTCTCATTAATCTGGATATAAGGATCCTCGCATCTTACTGGGTCTAAACATTTATATTCCCCTGGGATATTGAAACACGTTTGCTGCAGAGTGCAGGTGAAGTTTCTGTTTTCACATTCATTGATATCTACGAGACAAGAAACAAGAGAAAGGCTAAAGCAGGGAAATAAGTGCAAGACACTACTCTTATAAACTTATAAAATCTTAAAAATTGCCCCAAAATTCATAACACTCTTGCACTATGGGAAGTGGCCTTTTGATAACTGGCCCCTGTTTTAAGATCAATTTTTACTCCATTCAGTTCTGCCTATTGGAGTGCTCCCATATGCTAAGAGCTGCAAAACCAGAAATACTTGGCTGCTTAAGCTCTCTGACCTTAGAGAATGGGAAAACTATAGAGAAGTGCAGCAGAGAGGAGAGCATCTGAGGGCTTTCCTGTTTCCTGGTAAGTAAAGTCTCACACCAACACACCAGTTGACCTCAGTCAGACTATTCACATGATGACATTCTCACCAGAATTACATAATTGGCCCCTATGAGTGTTTCTCTGTGCAAAGCCAAGACCAAGCATCTCAATTCTTGAAAACCTCTTTCCAGACACAGGACTTTGCTTTCTGTTCCCCTCAGGTTTTA
Source organism: Chaetura pelagica (assembly GCF_000747805.2). Lineage (NCBI taxonomy): Eukaryota > Metazoa > Chordata > Aves > Apodiformes > Apodidae > Chaetura > Chaetura pelagica. Next base: position 2,327,005 of record NW_009954241.1, read on the forward strand.
ATCAGCATAGGAATGTTCTTACCTTGGCAGCTTCTGCTGTCGTCAAGCAAGTTATAGCCTGAAGGACAGCTACAGTAGTAAGAACCAGGTGAGTTCACACATTCATGCTGGCAGAGGAACTCTGAGAAGCTGCATTCGTCCATGTCTGCAGTGGTAAAACAAACTTTAGTGTCTTTGGCTTTACAGTCAAAAAAGCAGTCCCACAGGCAGGTGGCCATCCTTGCCCATCACCCCAGCTAGAGGCTGGAGCCCTCCAGCTCCCTAGGACTCTGCAGCAACCTGGCAAAATGCTATACAACAAGTTCTTGGTTAAACATTTTGCTTCTTGGGAAACCAAGCCTGCTGCTAAACACAATGCGTAGCTTTTATATATTTCTTTTTCCTTTCAAATACCTGTCACCAGTTGGCTGTATTTTCAGTTCTGTTTTACGTCAGAGATAGAGCCACTCCAACAACAAAGCCGCAACTGTAATTTGACAGGAGAGAGTTGGCTGTGGTTTTCTTTTGCTTTTTTTTTTGCTTTTTTCTAGAGAGCAAACTTCCCTTCTCCAGGGCCACATGGATCCTAGCAGAACTCCTGCAGCCAGCCCTGGTTGTTTTATGTTTTTTAGCCTCTAGCCAGTTATTTCCAAGGCATTCCAGCAAGACTACAGAGCTCATCCCAGCTTGAGTCAGACCTACTGGAAGGCCTAGCCATCCTGCACATATGCAGGAAGCTAAGCAGTCTGTAAAATCTCTGACTGAAAGCAGAAATTGTGCCCTTTCCCCCTTCCATTCATTAATTGACCAGTCATTGTGTTCTGCAGAACTGTGCTCAACCAAGAAAGATGAACTTCAGAGCTGCACATGGAGGCATGGTTGACTGAAAGGAAAACACTTGCAGAGGTGCTAGACTGAGAGAGGCTGCAGTTAATAATTTGGTTTCTAAGCCAGGGACTAATCCAGTGGCTGTTGAAGTACATCTGGATCCTGGGTGTCTCATAAGAGTGTCTTAACCAGGCATTGTCTTTGCAAGCCTCCACAATGTCTAGTGATTGCTTGTGAAGTGAAATTACTTAATCCAGAGAAGTTTGACCTTCTTTGACAAGCATTTTCTTGGACATAATTGTCAAGAAAATGTTTTCTGCTCTAAATCTGTGTGGTGGAAAATCTCTTTTGCTGGCTTAACTCTCAGCCATGAATGAGGCTCAAGCACCACCTTTTCTGTCACCATTTTGTACGGGCAATGTTTATTTGACTTTGCATTGAACTTAATTGGTTCAATTCAAAACTTCACATAGGTGTTGCAGCTCTAAATGCTAAATGCATGAGACCCTTTAGAGAGAC
>NW_009954241.1:2328376-2353525 GCF_000747805.2 Chaetura pelagica
AAACACTAATCTATACACATACTGCATATCACATGTCTTCTCTTTCAGAAACGGTATGTTACATCTGTTTACTGTAAATTAAAAACCAAGTATTTTCCAGTGCATATTTCCTTCCAAGAAATATTGGCTGGATTCTTTAATTTTATCGGGCTGTGGGAACATTAAGCACAGAAATAAGTTTTGCCTTCAATCAAAATAAAGCAATAAAAGAAAAAAAAAATAAGAGAGAGAGAGGAAAAAGTACAGTGACATAAGCACAGTTTATTCTGCTGTATGCTGAACAGATTAGCAATAGCTGTGCTAAGAAACCATACATTGCTTCCGAAGTGAAGCCAGAGCCATACAGGGGAAACTAGGGAAGTTTTCAGGCAGAAGTGTGCAGTCATAAGAGCAAGAAGAATAAATGCATTCTAAAGACAAATGGAAAAGTGTTTTATATAAAATATTTCTTTAATCATGGAAGAATGTTCTCAACTATCAGTACTTGTGCTAATAAAGTTTCCTGTTCAGTATTACAAAGTGTTTTCTTGTGCTTTGCTGGTATTGTGGAGCTTTTGAATATTTAGCTTATTTATTTAGAACCATTTGCAGTTTTCCTCCATTGTGCTTTTCTGGATATTTGCTGTGTGCTTTAACTGGAAATAAGATCATATGAATTGCAGCTATCCTGCTGCCAACCAGGGACCAAAGCAAAAAGCTTTTAAAAGGCATGTACAAAACAATACATCGGGAAAAGAGAACTTAATAGAATTAGAGAGGAAAAAAAACAAAATAAGCAAAAACCAACCAACCAACCAAAAAAAAACAACAACAACAAAGAACAAAACAAGCAAGCAAACAAAACTAAAGACAGTTACCACTGCAGTTAACTCCATCAGCTTCCAGTTCATAGCCAGGCTCACAGCGGCAGAGGAAGGAGCCGTAGGTATTGACGCAGGTCTGAGTGCAAGGGTTTTCACTTGTGCATTCGTTCACATCTATGGGAAAACAATGCCCAATGCATCAGTGACTTCTTCCCAAACTCTATTTTCAGTTCATAACAGTTAAAGCATTTCAAAGAAATTAGCTCTACAGTCAGAATTAATTGTTGTGAAAAAATATAACCAAGTCAATGTTGTTTACTGGGATTCGGGCTGACGCCTGGAAATAGCATGTTGGAAACACAGCATGTGTGGAAATTAAGAGTTTTGGGAATAAAAAAAACCCAACAACAATCATGGAAGGTGGGGATGAAATATTTATTACAAATGCTTCTGCCTTTATCCCACACTTTTAAAACCCTTAAACTGATTTTGTCATAACAGACCTGAGACAAAATATAGCAGGATATTCCTGAGGAAGAAAGTGCAATAATGAACGGTCCTCGTGGAAATACAGGGCTAAGACAAAACAATATTATTATTTTTTTCTGCTTTTAGGACATTAGCAGCTTCTGAACATCATTAGCACAGACCATTTCCTGCAGTATGTGGGAAGATGCTACCCGATTAGCTAGGGAGAGGCTTCATGAAGAGGTTGTCTTGCAGAGTCCAAAGAATAGTAATGAGGAGCAGCTGAGGGAACTGGAGTTGTTTAGTCTGGAAAAAAGGAGGCTGAGGGGACACCTCATTATCCTCTACAACTACTTGAAAGGAGGTTGTAGGGAGGTAGGTATTGGTCTCTTCTCCCAAGTAAATAACGACAGGACCAGAGAAAATGGCCTGAAGGTGCAACAGGGGAGGCTTAGATTGGACATTGGGAAGAATTTCTACACTGAAGAGTGGTCAGACACTGGAACAGGCTGCCTAGGGAGGTTATTGAGTCACCATTCCTGGAGGTATTCAAAAGCCATGTAGATCTGGTACTTCAGGACATGCTCTAGTGGCCAAGGTTGTGGGGGGTTTTTTGTGTTGACTGTTGGACTTGGTGATCTCAGAGGTCCTTTCCAACAACGATGATTCTGTGATTCTGTGACTTTGAGGTAGCACATCAAAGCAAAATGTGGTCTAGTGCCCAGGACCCTAGTATGGAACTTGGGAGACTCAGATCTAATTTACTGATCTGACAGTTTTCCTGCATCAGGTGGGTCATGCAGCCTCAGATCTTAAAAGTAAATCCAGTGCCCAAACTCCTGGTAATTTCATTAACTTGAGTAACTCTGTATTCTGGGGGCTTGGGCCTGTGTGCATGCTTCTCCTGATACATGGTTATGTCTCGCCTGTGCCCCTCCAAGGCACAGTGAAACAGCAGAAAAATCTCAGGCTGACAAACCTATGAACATTTTCACAAGCAATGTTGGGAAGGTGTTTTATATTCTAAAAACTAAGCAAGGTTTAAGGATGTTGCAGGGTTAGGACCAAGGATGCCATGGTTCACTATGCACAGTACCTTGACATGATCTCCCATCATCGTTGAGGGTAAAGCCTGGGTTGCAGGTGCAGGAGTAGGACCCGGGCACGTTGGCACACAGCTGCTGGCAGTAGCCATAGCGACATTCATCTATGTCTGTAGGTGGGAAAGATGTGAAGTAGAGAGGTCTGCCTTTTCTCATGCAGGTACAAAGCAGCAAGCACATTAAGTCAACAGTATTAAACACACAGGACTAACCTAGCATACTGGTTACAGGTATAACAGCCAAACTTTCAAGTGTTCAGACTCAGAGTTATAGTTAAAATACACCTCTACCCAGAAGAATGTAGCAATGTGTTTTAATCCACAGCTGACATCTATCAGTATTGGTCAGTCCTATGAATTGTCATTGCTGTAATATTCAGCTTAATGTAATCTCATCAGGGAGCCCAGAGTCAGTTCCTTTAAGCAGCTGCCTTGAAGCATACCTGATGGCTGGCACAGCCTGTCAGCAGGAGCACAGCCAACGTGGTAGCAAAATTTTATCAGAATCAAGATAGAAACCTTTTTTATGTCCACATATAACAAACCTACTCACTTGAAAAGCAGGAAGTGTTTGTTACTAAATATTTCTTCTTTTTTAGAGAGGATATTCTTTAAAGAGTTTTTTTCAAATAGTCACATTTATATGACATTTACATTTTATATGAATTTTTAACTGACAAAGTATAGACTCTAAAATATGAACAGCACATTTAATGATAAAAAGCAATTTGGGCTGAATTGTAGCATTAGCAATACATACAACTGACTGTTTTAAGCACAAGAAAATGCCCTAAGATACATACAGTGGTATTAAGGGCTAGAAGAATTTTGCCCCTGGACTAAGAACAAGAATGAAACACCTGGAGTAGTTGTCTTTTCCAAGGCTTTACATTTCCTTTGGTATCAACTGGCTTTTGATTTTTTTTTAATGGCTAATCTCAAAGCTTTGAAGTTAAGCTTGTGCAATAGAAGACCAAGTATATTATCTCCAGTGAGTTTGCCAGAAGGAACAAAGCAGGAAGACAGAGATTTTCACCAAATGCCTCCCACAACAGGTTCCAATTCATGTGAGAGTTAGAGTTGCAGTGTTCTCCCTATCATTCACATGTATATGTTCATATCTGGATGAATTCCAGCAGTTAATTATTTGTTAGCTAAGTTGGCTGCTTCCTTTTTTAGTGTAAAATATTAAGAATATATTGGGAAACTGCAATCTTGAGTGACTTCTACATTTACACAATGTGGTAATTCCATAAAAACAACAATGTCGTGAATCTGTTGTATAAGTAGCTACATCCTGCAATTCAAGTTTATGTCGTTGGCCTCACTGGGGAAGTTTTGCCCTAGAAAGTCTCAGGAAACCATTCTGAAAATGTCAAATGTCTTGGAAATACTCTCTCATTGTAAAATAACAAGGACACTAACAGTTTTATGCCTACTAGTAAGATAACCTAAAGGCTGGGGTCAGTTGTGCTATGTACACCAGCTTGAGCTTTGGGCTTAGCCAAATCCTGCAAAAAGTGACATGGATTTTAAACAAATGAATACCTTATTTCACTGACACAATGCATTACTTTAAAGACATGCTTTGGCTTTTGTAGGGCTGTTATCTCAAAAGTGCTACATTTTTAAGTTAAGGGCTCTTACAGGGATGCTCCTTGTGGATAGGTCGTGTGGATACTGCTGTACTGGCTCCTCCTGTATAAACTTTCCTGGGATAATAACAACAGATAGAAGTGTAGCTTTTTCTGACTGTGATTTAGTAACAGAGCACAAAAAATGCCCTGTCTCTAAAACACAACCCAGCCCTCTACTACTGCTTTATGCCAGCAAAAATCACTTGTCCAAAGCCAGTGGAAAATATGGAAAACTGGGACCTTTTTTTGACACGTGGGGCACGTACAGCAACTCTAACTTTTAGTTCCTTGCATTGCCTTGTAATAATCTGCCCCATTATTATTTAAAGTGGGCAATGCTGGGATGTTATTGCCTATTCTAAACAGCATAAACAGATATTTGAATCAATTCAGCAATGCAGCCATTTCAATTTTCTGGTATATCCATCAAATAGGAAAGTACTTTAGATACATGTCCAAATCCTGGATGTTGCACACAACCCTTTCATTTGGGCTGTAACTGGGAGAAGTAAATGGGTAACAAAACAGGTGATGCAGAGCAGAATCCCTCACCCCCACCCCATCACATGCATCTGTACAACCCCTGGCATGAGCTTTTTTTCCCAAGAAAAGAGGAATTGTCAGAGATTAAAGTGCAGAGGGCTTGGAGACTTCATATCCCACAGGAACTACAAGACAGTGACTCCTCAAAGAGGCTATGGCTGCACAGATCCCAGCTTGGAGGAGGCTCAGCTCTGTCCCTGCCAGGTGAGTGATGCAGCAGCTGTTAGCAGTAGTTAAGAAAGCAGCTGTGAGTCAGTCCTTCACTGGAATTGGTACTTGGAAGAATAAAGTTGGAAAATGACTGGAGAGGCTCCAGGGATGAATGGGCAGGGAAAGCCCATTCTCCTTCCAGCAGAGGTGTTCAGACAGGACAGTCCAGCTCTACAGAGCTGGCAGGCAAACAGCCTGCACTGAGGGAAAAGAAGTAATAATGAGCAAACTTTAAAAAAAAAAAAAAAAAAAAAAAGAGCAAAAAACCCACTGTACCCTATCTAGTAGGTCCTATCTGTGTACCTAAAATTAACAACTGCTTCATCATCCTGCTGGCATGTGAAGTGAAGGGAATGGGCTGGGGGAGAGGCAAGCTGGAAGGTTTTCCTGTGCTCTTTGTTGAGTGATTTTTTTTTCAACAGGGCTGAGCTAAAAGAATGAACAGGACATTACTTCAAGGAAAAGAATAAAACTGAAATAGAACTGCTTGCAAGCTACTGAAATGCCACCCATTTCAGAGATAATTTTTTTTCTCACCCCCAAGCAAAAGTCTTGGTTGAAGCTGGGAATTTACTGGTCTGCTTCTTGGTACCAAATACTGATCCCTTCGGGCCCACATTGTTGTGGTGTGGAAAGGATCAATCTGTTTGGTGATAAATCATTTTGTACACATGCTTGTGACTGATCTTTCATGAGAGGGAGTCCTTCAGACTGGGAATATGAAAATCCTACTTGTTACATGGATGCTAGTCATATGGCATTTACATCTACATTTTTGTTCTGAAAGGGAGTGTTCCTGCCGAGCACACTGTTGGCACTTACAGACTTGAAAGGCATCAGTTTCCATGTAGGTGAAGGCTTAACCGTGTACTTGACAAAGATGGGCAGTGACTTTAGTTCAGCTGTTCACAGATATGCATACACAGGTGCACAAATACCATATCGTGTGAGGTTTTTACCTAAACACTGGCCTTCTAACAGCCAGTAGCCTTCAGTGCAGGAGCAGGTATAGCCCCCCTCAGTATTTATGCAGATCTGGGTGGGGTTACACTGGTGAGAATCCGAAGCGCATTCATCCACATCTGCAACAGAGAAATACAGCAAGAAAACATTAGAAACAGCAACAACAAAAGATTGTTCAGGCTGTATAGAGACTTGCATTCATAATGTGTACACTGGGCCTGTGTAAGGAACAAAGTGTGGTGGAGTGGAGAGAATGATCATAACCTGAAGTGAAAGCCTTAAGAATAAATTTCTGAGGGGAGTGAGAACTGAGGGTGCTCATCACGTCTCTCCCTTTTGCAGATGACCTAGTGCTTCTCAGAGCTCCTCAAGAAAGGGATTGAATTACCTTGAGATTTTTATTACTTCCACATCTGCTTTGTCACTGAACTGCAATTTCCATGCTACAAGGCAGCGTTCAGTCCCAGGGAAACGTTGCTGAAAGGGTTTCATAACCCCACAGTTGAGTGAGAGATGAGTGGGAAATTGAGAGATGTACAAACACAACTCAGACATAAAACTAATTGCTTCCTACCCCCACCAACACAGATCATCCCACTGTAATTTTTCGGACAGCGGGTTCAACCAAAATCAACCTTTACCTGACAAAGAAATGTATACTTCCCCTGGAATCAATTTCCTGACAGTAAAACTATTTTCTTGTATTATTATTTTTTTACCATCCTTATTGTTTTTAATGTATTTGGCTTTTTATTACAACCCCTTAGGGTGTTTTTGTTGTGGGCTTTCTTTTTTTTCTTTTTTTTTTTTTTATTTTTGTCTTTTTGCAAGGAGGTGAATAGCATTCCTACATTTATATAAGCCAGGACCCAGAAACCTTACTGATTAAAAATGCCTTTCAGAGTCATAAGTTCAGTTTGAATCCCTCCATACTCAATCTCTTCCCTCATGTTTCTGGTGTTGGGTTTGCCTCTAGATGTCAGAAATGGAAATATCAAAAGATAAATTGTGTCGTTCTTTCAGCCAACCCAGATTTCTATGTTTTATTTATTGATAGCTAAACTATTTTTTATTCCAGCATACTGTGCACTGGCCTTTGCTGAGGTAGTATGTCATCCAAGCAATGCTACTCCCTTGATCCCTCCCTGACTCGTATTAACCCAGACGTTCTTGGGTCATGACTTTCAAGTATCTCACAAACACACTGGGCTGAAGCTTGCAGCAGGAGGCAGGAATTTTGTCTCAGTACCTGCCTCTGAGGCACCTGGCATAGCCAGTCACCTGTAAAATCCCAGCAGTCATGAAACAACTGATCTGGTCTACCACAGCAGCATATCTAATATGTTCAGACATATAAATAAATTCATACATATTATTTATATGGAGAGAGTCTGGAGTTCTTATCTTGCCAGCATCTGTACGAGAGCAATTTATAGTGAGTCAAAGCTGGTAAGATAACAAGAATGGTGCAATTAGAGGTAATTAACTGTGTTGGAAATCAGTTCCCATGTATTTATTGGCTAGAGAAAAGGTTGGCAAAATGGTGGAGGAAGTGGGAAAGGAGTAAGATAATAAGTCTAGACTATATAGGAAAGGAACACCTCTTCTATGAAGAAAGGCTGACACAGTTGAGATTGTTCAGCCTGGAGAGAAGGCTCTGAGGAGACCTTATTGCAGCCTTTCAATACTCAAAGACAGCCTATAAGAAAGATGGGGACAAACTTTTTAGCAGGGCCTGTAGTGATAGGACAAGGGACAAAGGCTGCAAATGAAAAGAGGGTAGAGTTAGATGAGATATAATGAAAAAAATTATCATGAGGGTAATGAAACACTGGCACAGGTTGTCCAGAGAGGTGGTGGATGTCCAATCCATGGAACATTCAAGGTCAGGCTGGACAGGGCTCTGAGCAACCCGATCTAGTTGAAGATGTCCCTGCTCACTGCAGAGGGGTTGGATTAGATAATCTTTAAAGGTCCCTTCCAATCCAAACTATTCTATGTTTCTATGATACAGGTGCATAAATATGTCGTTCAGTGGATGCTCCTGTTAGGGCTAAAAATTCTGCATCTTCCCTTCATCCAGCATATCACACACAATTGGTAGCGTTTGAATACAGATTTCATCTAAATATAAATATAACTAAAAATACATTAATGTTTTTTAAATTACAAAGCTTTCTATTTGTCATGGTTTTTTATTATTTAAGGAGAGGAATCTTGGGATCTGGCCAGTTCTGCTGTTTCTAGCCTATTCTGAACTTAAAAAAGATATTTTCATTTTCCATGCTCCCTGCTTCCAGTAATACTAATAGTTGAAGAACAGTGGAGACAAAATGAGAGTCAGGGTCTTATCACCATAGGTGGTAGCAATGCTTTTTGAAAACTACAGATCCTCTCTTCTGTGGTGCATCTTTCTTTCAGGGATACAACAAAATCCTTCACCAAAAGCAATGGGTGGCTATGGGATCAGTTTTGTTCCCAAGTCATCTCAGTAGCAGCTCCATGATCAGCAGCACAACAAGCAGTACTCACAAAAAGTAAGACATTGATCCTTTTTTTCTGTCTACCAAGCAGATTTCTTTGCTTACTCTCAGTCTTCACTGTTTCAGGTTATATTAGACATATTTCCATTTGAATGCCTTTTTTTTTTTTTTTCAGCAGGGGCTGCCTGTGAAAATTCTGCTGTCCCTAGAAAATGTGATCATCCTGAAGTGCTCTATCGAGAACTCCTTGACTCCCTATATTTTATGGTGAATAATTCCTCTCTGATTTAATAAATGAAGTTTTATGTGATCAGCAAGTATAAAGAGCTTTGCTAATAGCTTTTTGCTTGGGCACACAACTGCATTACATGTTCTCTGTATTACAAGTTCTGTATTACATGTCTCTGGCTTTCTCTAAGATTGCCCCTCACCATGAAATGTCACTGACAGGCCAAGGTGATGCAATCAAATCAATTATTTTTGGCAAGCAGCCTTCTCAGTTCAAACAGGTAGTATAATCCCAGCCTGTCTGCCAGGGGTTATTTACATTACCTGGACTCACTAAGTGAAAGCTGATATTTGCACTGAGAAAAATGTTGGTGTAACAATTGGCTAATGGTTAAGTATCATCCTGAAGAATATCAGAACTGGGAGACAGAGCATGTCTTGCCCACACCATTCACACAGTGCAGCATACAATGAGAAATGGTGTGACTGATAAAGTCAAAACTAGACATTTGATAGGGAAAAAAAACCACAACAAACAAAACCAAATGTACTTCCACTAGGGAGAAAACTAGCCATAAAACTTTGAGATATTGTCTATAACAGAGTCATGAAACTTAAATGCCAGCATAGAAATGAGGATGATTAAGGGACTGGAACATCTGTCATATGAGGAAAGGCTAAGAGACCTGGGGATGCTTCGTCTTGAGAAGAGAAGAATAAGATGTCTCTAAATAACTGAAGGGTGGATGTCAAAAATGGGCCGCTCTCTTTTCAGTGGTGCCCTATAATAGGGCAAGGGGAAATGGCACCAAGTAACAACACAGGAAGCTCCACCTCAACATGAGGAAAAACTTCCTTACTGTGAGGGTGACAGAGCACTGGAACAGGCTTTCCAGAGAGCTTGTGGAGTCTCCTTCTCTGGAGACTTTCAAGACCCATCTGGATGTGTTCCTCTGTGATCTGCCTTAGGTGTTTCTGCTGCAGCAGGGGGGTTGGATGATCTTCAGAGGTCCCTTCCAACCCCTGTGATTCTGTGATTCTGTGACTCCATATCAGAACACTCGTAGGGCACTTTTGGTTGAGTGGAAAATTGCAAGTGGAGGCAATCTGACAGCTATTCAATGATGTGTAAATAATTTCTTATACTGGCTGCACAGCTTTATTGAAACATAGATCCTAGGTGTGTATTGCCCTGGGAATAACACTTCAAAGCCAACTTGTACCACCTCTGCCCTTGTAAGTGCTCCTGAGCCATACTAGAGTAAAAACGGTGGTGCTAAATGTACATGATACTAAATTGTGAAAAGCTTTGTAGGTTCGAAGCAGATTAATTCATAGGATAAAAAGTTGTCAGGACTACTCAATACAAGGATAGTGCATGTGGCTACGAAGTTCCCAAGACGCAGTTCCCTGGAGCCTAGAAGAGTGTCTCTGGCTCAGCATAACTTGCGTGGCAGTCCCAGACATGGAAAGAAACACAGCAATGGCTCGACTGAGCCCCAAAGCAAAGTGTAATCAGCTGGAGAGCGGAAGAGTTACTTAAGTGAAGCAAGCTAGGAAGGAACCCTAGAGTCCCCACTGCCCTCCTGTTCTGGTTTGGTTTGGTGGGATTTTTTGGTAGCGGGGGAAGGGCCCCAGGGGTGGCTCCGGTCAGAAGCTGAGAAGCTGCCCCTGCTCCAAACCCAGCCAAGGAGCCATTAGAGGGACAACAGATGGGCCTCAGCGATTAACATACAAAAGAACTGAGATAACACCTGAGCAGAGAGCACTTAAATGAGAAGAGCTGAGCTGCGGTGCTGGTGGTTGGTAAGGAAAAAGGGGAAGAAGGTGCCCAAGGAGAAGTTTCCCTGCAACCCATGGCGAGATGGCAGCTGTGGCCCTGTGAGGTGGCTGTTCCCGAAGCAGCTCCTGACTCTGTGGGAAGCCCAGGCTGCAGCAGCTCCGGACCTCGTGGGAAGGACTCATGAAGGAGAGGTTCATGCAGGACTCTCTGCCATGGGAGGGACCCTGTGGGGAAGCAGGGAAGGACTGTAATGAATCCTTCTTCCTGAGGAGGCAGGAGCAGAAGGAACCCCCAGCCTGTGAACTGACTCTAAACCCCATCCCCTGTCCCCCTGTGCCGCTGGGGGGAAGGAGGGAGAGAAACCGGGAGCAAAGGGATTGGGGCTGGGAAGAAGGGAGGGATGGGGGTAACATATGCAAGCCCTGCTCTGTGTGTGTCTGTGTCCTGGGTGTGTTTGATTAGTGTGAAATTAAATTATTATTTTTCCTCAAGTTTAGTCTGTTTTGCCTGGGACCTTAATCAGTGAAGAACCCCCCTTGTCCTTTGTCTCAGCCCATGAGCTTTGTCCTCCTCATCCCAGAGTGTGTGTGAGGGGGGGGAGTTGAGTGAGTGGCCATGGGGCTGTTTCTTTGCTGTCGTGTTGGGCGCAAACCACGATCCCCCCATTCAGAGTCTTAATAAATTGTTAGTGATCACAGTGTAGCTCATGTGCTGAGAATTTAGTTCATAGGAGCTCATCCTTGCTCTTTTGTTTGAACAGAATCTCTGTCATAGTCCAGTCTACCTCACGTTCAACATGTAAAACTACTCAGGGTATGGCCTGTCTTCTTATATAAAGAGCCAGTCAACAATTAGACCATTTTTATTTGAAGTCTTCCAATCCCAGTACAAATCAAACTGTTCAATGAAACCCTGCAATGTCCCACTTCATTATAAATATCAGTGCTCCTGAATTTCAACTGAGAAATTCAAAATGAAGAATTTAAGGGACTAGCCTGTGACCACTCAACAAGACAGAAGCAAAAACAAATCACAGATGTTGCTGACTTGTAGTCCTTCATGGAGCCAAATACAACCTGCCTCTCCTATATAAATACTTAAATGTACAACTTTTTCAGAAATTTTTTACAGACTCTAGATTGGCTAATGAGATCTCAAGTAAAAGATTTACCATGATTCTGAAAACATTATGTTCTCCTGGGAGACCTCAGAAGCATCAAAAGCTCTTTCAGCTAAACTTGTTTCTAATATGCTACTCATAGAGTTACTGTCCTACAATAATGATGCACTGAACCTCAAAGCTTCCAGTAGCTACTGAAACAGGTAGAGAACCATTGACAGTCAGTAACAAACTGGAAAAGTTATCTAGCTACCACCCTTTTCTTACTCTTACAGGCAGTACTGGAACTGTTGTTGTGAAATTACGTATGAAAACAAGAGAATGCTAAAGATTGTTGTAAGACCTAATGATTTTGAATAATTTTTCCCAAGTGACTAGTGACTCTGGGTTACTCCTTAGAGGTTCCTGATTTTGAGAGAACGGCTGTTCAGCACTCAAGACCCCACTAGGGAACCAAGGCAGGGCAGGGTTGATCCCTGTTCAAGGCTTCTCTTGCCTAGGAGCGCTCGGCCAATATTGGCTCTGGATGTCTTGGCTCTTGATTATGCTGCTGTGTGCTATTAAACTATCAGTCATCTATATTTTGCCATCTGTCCTTCCAGTTGTGTTCACATTACTGCTCCCACAGCTACTCCCAAGGGAAGAAATTCAGGCAGAAGTCTAGACTGAAATTAAAATTTGACCTGAAGTGGTAACAATTCATGGCTTTACTTCCCAACCACATGGTCCATCCAGACTGCTGCGCTCTGCCTCCTAAAAAATGCCACCTAAAATGAACCATCTGCTTTAAAGATCTTTGGTTTACTGACTGAATGGAAGAATAGGTAGGAGGCATCACCATATATATTTGTCAGCCCTTGGTCCAAAAGCCTGAGCCCAAATACTCCAAAATTAACTACATCTCTCTCTCTTAGTTCAACCTGTCTGCCTGAAAAAGTTATGACTGTGGTTGTTTGGTCTAGCAACCCTGGGGGATGATTTCTGTTTACTTGACATTTTGACAGAGGTGAGGTGGCTGGGGCAATGTGGTTTCATTTGGGGATTGGAAGGGTGGAGAATGTGGGGGTTTTATATTTCTGGCTGACTAGCTGCCTTTTGTGGGATGTGATGTGCTGATGCTTTGTTTTTATTGGTACAGATTGTATTTTTAATGGATGGCAGGATGCCTGGTGACTGGATAGATACCATTTACAATATCAAAATAAATAAATGAACAAATTGCACTTAGCATGCAAATTACTGGCTGTGTTTTACTATCTGTAAAAGCTAGCAGTAATCTTCATGGATTCTTTAGAATTTAGCCACATCATAGAACAGTGAGTGACATCTTTAATAAATTGCCCATAAATTAAAAAAAAATGTAAATTATTTAAAAGCCAGGCATACAACATATGGACTAGCATAGTATTAAAACCAGAAAGAAAACACAGATGTCAAACTGCAGCACACCACATCTCATCTGGGAGGGTAATTCTTATCAGAAGATGTAGTGATCTTTTACACTGACTCATGTCCACAAAGAATGCAGGGCTGAAGCTGCTTGCATTTTTATATCACAAGAAATCACAGCATAAAAATAAAAATATATTCTAATCTACTGAATTAAGACCAGACTGCTCAAGCAAAAGAGGTTAAAACTAGGACACCAGAAATCTCAACAGTGAATCATAAATGTGGAATCATGCTGTGAGTGTCTACAGGACTCTGAGGATCTGATTTTGGTCCCTTGTTTTCCACATTTGGGATGAAATGCAGAGGATAACAAGCTGGTGGAGTTAAGACTGAAAAAGTGAACAGAACTCTTACATAAAAGTAACTTGCCAGGTATAGTGGGCACATTTGAAAGTGCATTTCAATGCAGACAAATGCAAGGTTGTACATCAAGAGTAAAAAACATTAATACTGAAAATAACCCTGAGATGATTAAAGATAATCACTTGAACACAATTTTTTCCTGACACAGTGTTGGTGAAAGGACCAGCATAAACATGAGAACACTGAGTAGACATAGGACATTGTTCTTACCACTGTATATTGCATTAGTAAAATAATTACTGAAATACATTTCTGGCATCAGCGCTTCAAAAAGCAATATTGCAAAGAGCTCAGGAAATCTCCAAAGAGTATTTCCAAGTCACAAAATTGTGTCTCAGTATAAGCTAATGCTCCATCTAATAATATATTTGGGAGAAGTTTTAAGGAGTATTTGCCTGTAAACATCTTCATGGAAATAACATTTTTAGGTAGAGATGGTCACTAAAGCTAGCTAAAGACAATGGGGTGAAATTCAATGTTTACAAGATAAATCAAAATAAGAAACAAACTTTAGTAGTACTACAGATTAACTGTCTGAAAAACATTATAAAGTCTGTGGTGGATGATCCCTCACTTTTGGGCTTTTTACCTGAACAGTATTTCTTCTTTGAAATATGCTGTAGCAAATAAAGGATGTGCTTGAAATTGCTGGGTAAGGTGCTATGGCCTGTGTCACAAAAAAGACAGAGTATGTGGTAAAGTAGTATCTTGCACTCTTCACTGAATGGTTTTTTTATCTATATCCATAACCATCACATGTGAGATTTTATGCTTACTTTACATCTTTACTCACTTCCTAAGCCATTAACGGATCTGTGTTGGTCAGTGAAACTACTGAAAATGGGAACAGGAATTTGTGAGGTTCTCAGTAAGCAATTTCTCCCTTGCAAAGATTAAAGTGCACGAATGTGCAATTTTTCACACTTTGTTTGCACTTCTACCAATAAATCTGATTTTTAGTGAGAGATAGTGAACCTCTAATGTTTGTAGTAACTACAGAAAAACATGGCAAACTTAGAAAATATTGGTAACATTCTTATGCTAGAAGATGTTGAGTCACCAGCCTAAAGATGTTGGGCATACAAGCCACCTGCCTTTCAGGACATGTAAAAAGATGGCATCGTTATGAAGCATGAAACAAGATAAAGAGGAAGAATTCAAGTTACTACCACAAACCATCTATGGAATCAAAGAGCCCAGAGAGGAGTAAACTGCAGGTTAGGGGAAGGGGACATGCAGGAAGCAGGAGATTGTTTGGCCAGCTAAGTGACTTTAAGAGGTGGAAAGCCAGGGGAGAAAACCAGCAGATACAAGGAGAAGAAGCAGAGGTGCTTAGGAACTGGAAGCACCTGCCCATTGGATGCTGAGGTTCAAAAAGATGTAAGTAAATACACTGTTTTTATTCTGCTCAGAAAAACAGGACTTTGGGCATAAACGGGACTTTATGCATTAAGGAATGCAGAAGGAAACAAGGTCATAGAATTATAGAGCTATTCTGATCAGAAAATACCTTGGAAGTTCATCAAGTCCAACCCTTTGCCCAGCACTGCCAAGTCCACCACTAAACCATGTCTCTAAGCACCACATCTACATGTCTTTTAAATACCTCCAGGCATGGTCACTCCACCACTTCCCTAGGAAGTCTGCTCCAGTGCTTGACAACCCTTCCTGTGAATAAATATTTCCTAATATCCAATCTAAGCATCCCCTGGCTCAGCTTGAGGCCATTTCCTTTTGTCCTATTGCTTGTTACTTGGCAGAAGAAACCAGCTCCTAGCTTACTACAACCTCCTTTCAGGTAGTTGTAAAGAGTGATAAGGTCTCCCCGCAGTCTACCTTTTTTTCAGGCTAAACAACCCCAGTTCCCTCCGCCTCTTCTCATTAGACTTGTGCTCTAGACCCTGCAACAGCTTCCTTGCCTTTCTCTCAACATGTTCCTGCAGCTCAGTGTCTTTCTTGTAGGGAATCTTTAAGATCATCTCATCAGAGACAACATCAGAGTCCTCCAGGAAAAAAAAACTGGCTTGACAAAAAGCTACTTTTGAATGAAAAAAACCCAAAACAACAAAAAACCCAAAACCAACCCAGACAGTTAAACAAATACATTGATGAGTTCCATTTCGGTATTTATGAACATGTAGTACCACACAACACAGTAAATGCATGTGGGAAGTTTACCAAAGAAGCTCCATCCCAAGGAGATGATTTACACTTGCCACTACAGCAATAAGAGAGACTATGGTCTTCTTAAGTCCATCCACTGCAGTTGAAAGTGGTCCCATCCAAGATTGTGCTTATCCCTCCACAGGTGTGGTTCGTGCTCAAGATACTGTGACCATTCCATTCCCTCCATAACAGCTCCTTTCCCTGCTGGCTGTCAAGGTGATAATGCCCCTAGCAGAGAGCTGTGGAAGGATGTGGACTTATCACCTCTGAGCTAGAAACCACATTCTCAGAGACTTTGGCTATTAGAAGAGAAACTTTGCTTGGACTCTGTATTCAAGTGAGAAGCCAATGTGGAAAGCAGATTTCCAAGACGATATGCTTTTGGCATTGTGCGCTGCTTCGCAGATGGACTGTTACATTTTGTTCTATTTGGAACATATTTAGCATGCATGACTTCCTTTCTTGAGTAATGAATTCTGATAATTGTGCCACAAATTTCTGTGGGTCACAGTAGTAGCAATGTGTGTGTTTCCTTCTTTGACCAAGCATTGGCAAAAGTGGGTATGCTTTTGCCATCACGATTATTCGAGGGCCATTAGCACCATGGGGTACAACACAGTATGGCTGGGGAATAATTTGACAGTTGTGAGAGCACAGGTCTTGCAGAGTGAACAAACTTGCCCATGGAAAGTCTTCTTATCCCTTCTACTAGGAGGTGTGGGTGATCTGGGGGGCTCTACTTCCTTATTTTATTCTCTTTGTATTTTAATTCTGCTGTTGAACCACCACAACCCTGCTCACCCTGCTCTCAAGTTGTGAAGGTCTTGCAGAGACGCTCAAGGCTGCGAGCCTGTTCCAGAATGTCTGCTCAAACACTGAAGCTCCTTCAGTCATTTATAACTCTCAGAGCTCCATTTTAAAACAATACAAAGATTGGATGTCAATTTTTTATAGGAATAATTGCAGGCCAGGACTAAACATCCGAGCTCAGTAACATGGGTTTCAGTTCCAAGATTACTTGGACCAGAGCACTCCCTCCAAGCTTCTCCCCCACTCCTTATTTGGACACTAAGAAATAATTTCCTCAGTAGTAGATTTTTACTCAGTGAAATCACATGTTTTCTCAAAAATTTTTTTTCTCAAGATAATTACTTTTGATAAGAAAAGGGGAGAAATAACAATGCCACATTCCTAAAGTGCAGACTGAAGCCAAACTCAAACTGCTGCTGTGTGGGGTCAGTGTTTTTTTCCAAGGACAACTGACCCTGCTGAGCTTGGACACAGTCCAAGATGAACTCCCTAAACACCTGTTTAATTGCATATTTCAGTGTCTGAGGTCTGGCCATTGATTGCTGAATTATTTTTTTATCTGCATCCCATGTGCATTATGTTATTGGTTGATTGCTAAGCAAGGATTAAAGTGTTTTTTCATATAGATGGTCAGCCTGGAAGTGTATACTAAGGAGTTTGAGGCATGAATCTGTAATGCTGCTCCTTCTGCCTGGTATGAAAATTGCTCAACAAGTGTCACAGGTTCTAGATCTCCTGCCAGCTATCCAAGCCTTTTCTTAGCTATCACACTTTCAGCATTACTCAAAGATGATAAAAAACAGCTAAACTGTAAAAAGACTTTGCTCTCCAAGCACAGTTCTAGTCCTGCTTTTTTGATTGATATTTATATGATAGTCATGCAGGTAAGCCTATAGCAAGGGGACAAAAGGGGCAGCAGCTTCTTCTTCTTCTGCTCAGAACAGATCTGTGTGCAGTTCATACACTTGGCATCACCCACATGGCCATAGCTCTTCAATCCCACTCATTTCCAGAGCTCCTTTTTGGTACAAGGTCACATGCAGTTGTGTGGACTCTTGCCAATGTCCCATGAGAGCCTGTGCACAAAGGCACAGCCTGCATGCTAATTCTGAGATCAGAAATGGGACAAACTACTGATTTGCTTAAACTCCATGGACTGGAGCATAACTAGAGCATCATGGCTCTCTGGAGTCATGATTTCCTCATGCAGGTTCTGCAGAACCTATGAAATCCATGGTCAGTGCATGTGATTTGGGGATCTCAGTTATTTTTTCACAGTACTTGTGCTATTCCAAGTAGCTGAGGTACAGCAGAACGAGAATGACCCAAGTACTCCGCTGGAGTACGACAGAGTTGTGTTAGCATCTCACTGATGGGATCAGACCTACTGAATTAGGAGGTACCAAGCAGTTGCTGCTCAATATGGTTTCATCTTCATCAGCAAGAAACATAATTTTTAGCTGCATAAATGGAGCGTTACTGTTGTACTACCCATTTCTCAGAATGACTTATTTCGTATGGTCATATGCTACACTGGTATCATACCACCATCTTATCCTGATAAGGTGGTGAGAGGAGCCAGTGAGCACTAACTAAAAATACTCCCAGCTGCTGGGAGGTCCTTTGAGTGACACTGTATATTGCAATGGAAATGAAGATGTGCAATAAGAGCCAGGAAGAAAGAAATTAAACCATACTTTTAGCAAAAGGTCCTTACAGTTCTCCCTTTGCTGCATCATATGAAACAGTCTCATGCAGGGACCTCTCAAGAAGACATAAAATTTCAAAGAAGTGAAGTAGAACGATTAACAGAGGAAAAGTGAATTTTCAGTGGCTCAGCTGTATATTTTCTCTGCAATTCTATGGGTTCACTTAATAAGACCCTGTAAGAATCTAAGAATGAATGTATTAAAAATATAGGAGTTTAAAGCACTATTTATAAAGACTTTAAACACGTCTGTGAAATTGTATTGGCTTCTCCTCCAATGAATTCTTTCAAAGACTTTTCTGCTAGGGTAAAAGGCATGAGAGAACTAAAAGAAGAGAACTGCTATTCCCACTTTTGCTCCCCGGGGAGCTTTGAGAAATCACTAGCACAAATAGTCCAGCCAGCTGGTTTAGCCAATTGGTGGTCAGTTTACATTTCCTCTAATAAGTGAACTTCTTGACCGTACATTTTAACTGAGTCATTAAGAGCTCCTTTTCCAAGTGTTTTGGCAGGCTAAATAGGTCTGAGTCTGTGAATAGACTACAATAACTAGTAAAGAGGAGAACAGTCCTACTTTTAATATGGCAGAAGAAATTGATCCAAATGGATCAAAAAGTTAAAGGCACAATGAAAACAAAGGGATGCAAATATTCACCTGCAGGACAAACAAACTTTTCTTGGAAAGGTTACTTCTTCCATTAAAATGCAGCCACTTCTGACATGCAACAGGACAAAAGCTTTAACCATTGCTTAAACATGTTGTACAAACAATTGTGGGAGGGAAAAATTTGAGACCTGAAAATATAAGAGAGATTCTAGGTAGGTGATACATACCACCAGGTCTGGATACCATTCAGTCTGGATGTTCTAGTCACTCTCACTGGACACCTTGAAATCTTTAATATATAAGAACAAAGAGGACCCTATACATATATATAAACAAGGGCTTTCCATTATGGGGAAGTGGAATAGCAAAATGAGATTCATTACTAATTAATCTCTCATGACGCTTCAGCAATCATCACCAGCATCTCATTCAGGAATGGACTGGATTCAAAGCTGCTTGGCTTGGGCATAGAAGAAGGCTCCAGCCAGAGGTAGCATGGCTGTAGGTTACCTCATGTCATTTGACTCATCCCTTAAACTGTCTGAGTCAAACACACATGCAATGAGGACTACAGTGCTTTCTCTTTCTCCAGGCATCCAAGACCTTATTCCTTGAACCTAGCTGATAAAATGAAGAAAATGAGCCTGAGCACACTGATGGCCCTTGCAAAACGCCAGGATGCTGAGACAGCTTCGTATTTGCTTTAGATGCTCTGTAGAGCTGAGCAGTTATATGTGACTCCACAGTCACATCACTAATCTGCCCAGGCGCAGCCACAAGCTCTGCAGGCAGTGGGAGTTAGAAGTCCTTCTTAGGGAGGGAGAGCTTCAGATCTCTGCTCGTGGCAGCAATCCTTGCCAGCTGCTCTAGAATCTGTCGTGATTGACTACAAAGAGAGTGTTATGCTTGGCACTAAGGACATTGGGGAGCTTATCAGGGGAGAAAGTTGTTTTTCATATTTCATCCGAGTTTCAAATCCGTCCATGTGTCAGCATGCTTTATAACAATCTCAAAAGTGCCACAAAGCTAAAGTAATTCTTGTATAAATGTTAGGGCCTTTTGGGCTCTTTTATAAGCAAAGAATGAGTAGTGGACAAAAGCCAGAGAAGATGAAAAATCTTTGAGAATTATCTTCAGCAAACACTGGCTTCCAGGCTCAGACAGCTGTGTCCTCATTATTGTTAACAGCAAAAAGCTATGCATGTTGGGCAACATTCCCCTTTTGGTGTATACATAGCAAGTAATCTATTTATTTATTTCTGTGGTGGTGATCATTGGAAATTGCCTATAATTCCTGACCAAATAACTGACTTTAACTCAGATTTGGCATTTACTATTTCATGGTTGAGCCACATTTACTTGCAATGTTCCAAAAATTGCCACCAGCCAACTGTGTTGCAAACCTGCCTGGATAAATGAAAACTGTGTGGTTATGGGAGGTTGACTTTGTTCCAATTTGTGTGTGTGATCTGGATGCCTACTGGCAATTCTCTGGCTCTGCTTACTCTCACTTCGTGGCTCCCTGGTCAAAGGAGTGTTTCAGCTCAAAGGTTTTTTTCCTTTTCTCTCTCTCTCTCTGTTTTAAAACCCATTCAATTACCTTTAATGGATAAATTAAGACAGAAACTTTCAAGATTTGTGAAATCCTGAGAAAACAAACCCTCAAAGCACATGTTCTGAGTCTTTAGAGGCAGAGTCGTGTTTCATTTAGCCCAAATAACAGTTGGTTTTGAGCAGGAACATGACAGGTTCTGGATGGCTGTGAAACTCCCAGGCAGGAATAGATGTGATTTCTAATAAAAGTTACCTAACACTTTCAGGAATCCTGGCCATTGCCTAATTAATAAATCAATTGAGATAAAGGCAGATCTTCTTCCCCTGTACTGATCATGGTGTAAAACAGATGTGTTGATTTGTATGGATGGTCTTAACTGAACTCGAACTCCGTGAAACTCAAGATTCATTTCACTGAAAAGCTGAGAATAACTCTTCTGACTACTATTTCTACTTTACTATATTAGTTTCCACCCAAAGATCTTACAGCACTTTAAAATCAATAATAAAACTCAAAGTCTATGTGACAAAGAGAATATCACTTTCATTTTATGGATATCTTAGATAAATTAAAGGCTAGAACCAGTATCAGACACAGGTTCCTACACTCCAGGCAGTGCAATCTCAGAACCATTGAACAAGGCATATTGGAGTTCACCTCTGGAAGTAATTTAGTCCAAGCCTCCACTCAAAGCATGGGCAGTCAGATTGCTCAGGGCCTTCATCAGCTGAAGTTTTAATTTCTCATCCCTTAGCCACAAACTGTATTTGCCTCTGCTACAGTGTTTGACCACCTTCACAGCAATCTTTGGTGTTGCAGCTTTTGCCCATCCCCATCCATGTGCACCTCTGAGATTAATCTGGCTTCATCTTCTCCATGCACTCACCTTAAGTAGTCAAAGACAACAAGCAATACAATTCCCCTCACCAGCCTCATCTTCTTAAGGCAGAGCAAACCCACTATTCTCAACTTTGCACATTATGTGCTCCCACCTTCTAACCACCATCATGGTCCTTTGCTGGATACCCTTACATATGCGCATGTCTGTCTTACACCAGGGAGCCAGTATGGTTGGGAGTACTGGGTGTCTGTGAAGGCTACAGGAATCCACAGCACAATGGACTGTCTCCTGGAGATAGCTCAGGGAAAATACTTAGAATGCTTGTATTTAAAGATTAGTCATAGGCCTTATTATCAGTGCAGTTCATCACAGTGGTAATATTTCCTGGCAATAGGTTGGACATTAGGAAAAAGTTCTTTAACATGAAGGTGGTGGATCATTGGAACAGGTTGCCCAAAGAGGCGGTGGAGGCCCCATCGCTGGAGACATTCAAGGTCAGGCTTGGTGGGGCTGATTTTTGGTGTGATGGTATTTTGTACTTGTTATGATATACATCCCTTATCAGCTTCAGAAGGCACGACTTGCTGGGACTTTAATTTCTAGCTGTTAATTACATGCACAGGTATCCTTCAGTCCATGTAGGACACATCTATGTCATAGCTCTCTGAAATAATATCTAACCTTGAGTTTTCAAAATTGCCTTGGGAATATGGAGATAAAACAGGTATCAGTTGGTTTAATGCAGACTTCCCAAAAGACTGTAGAATGCCAACTTTAGGAAGCATCTTCCCCAATAAATCTGTGCTATTTGAAGAAAAGGTTTTGTAAAACCTATATTATGTTATCTAAGTAATATATTGCATTTAGGGACTATTCCATCAGAAAGTCAGCCCTGCTTTTAATTAAAATAATTTCAATCTGCTTTTGAATTAAAGTTCCAGATGCAGTGCTTAGTGATTTGCTGGCAACAAGTGTTGTATGTATTTCTGCAGTCTGCCTTTGAAATATATGAGCATGATCCAAGGCTGCTCCAGCCTCTGCCTGGTGTGGGATTCCCCACAGGGGTTGTGATACCAGGAAATGAGCAGTGTGCTGTAGCTTTCAGTCCCCATCTCCTCTCCCTGCTCCAGGAGCAAGGAGTGGCAGTCTGGCAAACTAACTCTGCACTGCTCCAAGATTCCTTCTACAGAAAGGGGATGTCAGGCTACCCACTTAAGCTACCTCAGCTTTGCATTGCTCCACCACTGGGACAGTAACTGTTATTTAATGGGTGCAGGATCTTAGCCATCCTATGAACCTTTCTATGTAGGGTTAGATAAAGCAAACAATTTTCTTCAGTGCCTCTGTGCACTCTGGAAGCTGGAAATGTACCAAACACACAGCAACTTGAAAGACACCTGGTAACATCTGTCTCACCCCCAACTCATGCAAGACTTTGTCTTGCTAATGGTTGTTCCAGGCAGTTTTAAAGGCTTCTTTCTGCTGATACATTTTGTACTATTCGTCCACTACAACATACCCTGTGTATTCTTGTACAACCTGATACACTGCACTGTCATAAAGAGCTTTGCTATGTTCAGTCTAAAAGTAATTGTCCTTAATTTCAGCAAACTGTAGTCTACTCAGGAATAGTCATACTTTTGTACCACTCACCATACACAGATTCTGTTTCTTTGATATTTACAGTTCCAATCACTGTCATCTCACCCTAAGCTTTACAATATACTCAACTCTTTTAATCAGTCAGCCTCAATAATGTCCCCAATTTACAGTTGTTCTATACTGAAATTTCCATACACTTATCTACAGTTATCTGGTAGTAAAGTATTTACACTTCATGTCAGTAAGTTGGGTCCTTTCTCAGCAGAAAGTCTTGAAGAACTATTCCCTTTCTGTTCTGGGATGAAGTCTCAGTACCACTGCCAGAAACTGCCCCATACTGCACTGCTCTTGGCATTACTGCCTTCTGGTCATCTCCCATCAGGTGGCTGAGTTATCTTTTCATCTGGTGCTGTGTTTCCAATCCCTTAATTTAATGACCACAGTGGTAGCTTTTCTAGACTTCTCTGTAGTACTATTTGTACTATCTTCCCAGTCAGTGTCACCTGTATATTTTTTGG
This sequence comes from Chaetura pelagica, assembly GCF_000747805.2. Lineage (NCBI taxonomy): Eukaryota > Metazoa > Chordata > Aves > Apodiformes > Apodidae > Chaetura > Chaetura pelagica. Next base: position 2,351,339 of record NW_009954241.1, read on the forward strand.
TTTTCTACCACAAAACCAGTTAATGCAATTTACCATTTCACAAGGTAATGTTTCTTTTACTCAGGGGGGCTGGCTGGAAAAAAAAGGTATTTCACTTCACACACACACGCACAAAAGAAAATGGAAACAAGCTCATAATATTGCAGCAAAGCAGACATTAAAATTCTTTCTTTTTGTGGAAAAACAGAACAAAAAACAGGTAGTGTCAGACCAAATGGATCGTGCATTCATTCGGACCATGCGAGCTTCAGATACACTTCTCTCATCCTCTTCATAGTCTCTCCCAGTTTAGCAGAAGAACTTCCTGGATTTTCAGTATCTGGAATGCCTCACGAACACAAATAGATTGATTCTCATTTTAGTGGTGTGTAGAGCTGAGCCAGAGAAAAGCTAAGGAAGTTTTCCAGAAGGACTTACGAGTTTGCATGTACACCCTTGCAGGTGCCCAAATGAAGACACCACACACATCCTGACTTTCAGAAAGTGCTGGGCACCTCTGTGTGAAAACTAGAACCCTCAGGGGTTTCCTGCTCATTGCTCAGACACTGTAATTCCCCAAATAAAGTCAATTCTGAAGACAATATTGAGCAAAGAGGTCTGAAGTCACACTGGTCATCTGTGGCAAAGAATGCAGGCCAGATCAATAGGCATTTACACACTAAGTTTCCATGGAGGATGAAGGCCATTGAGAGCAAGGGATCTAACCAAGCATTAGGGACCTGGGCCTTTGTCTCAGCTGCCCTGTCACTTTTATTACTGCGCTATAATTTAGACCATCCTTCTCCTCACACTTCAGCATAGCCTTATACCACAGGGCACCTGAAAACACGAGTTCTAGTTGAAAAGAACTAAAACCAGAGAGTTTTGCTGGTGTTAAAACTGAAGATGAATTTCAGTGCATCTTGTCATCCCCAGGAGACAGAACAGTGAAACTATTCCCCCAAAATGGACTGGTGAGGTGTCACTCCCATTCATCCTCTGGTAGCTTTATTTGCTTTGAAAAATTCTCTCATCTCATTGAAATACTAAAATGGGAAGCCAGTCAACCAGCAGGTGAAGGGGTAAGATCATGTTAAACTTCACACAACATCAGGCAGCTCTTACATTTCTGCCTGTCAATTCTGTCATGAGTGTCCTACAGACAAGACAAAGGAGCAATGCCAGCACATTACCCCCTCCTCTAGAGTCTGGCAAAACATACAGTCCATCTGGTTGATTTATATTGGTAAAGGAGCCAATTCATATTTTATGTATATTTTGGCTTAACATCTTGATTGTGACATATAACCAGGGCCAATTTCAGACTGGAACCAAGTGAAAAGAAACAAAGCTGACCCAAAATATATAAGGGAAAGGCCAAGAAAAACGGTGACTTTTAAGTCATTGAGAACAGTGCCACCTCTAGGCACTGTGGGTGCCACAAACACAAGCAAAGATTAACATAGGCCTGAGTAGAGTGCTGATGCTGTTAAGGGCACTGAAAATAAATAAGCCTTCCAGGTAAAAAAGGATCCTCTATCATGTACTGAACTCTGCACACTAGGGAGGTAAAGGAGGTGTCACTCATACATCCAGTGTCCTTGAGGCTCCCAGCAGAAGGCTAAGCATGGTCTATCATTCACAGCCTAAACCAGACACCCATAGGAAGATGAAAGAACAAGTTACAGAGCCAATGGATTAGGGAAGGGTACTCATGAAGTCTGACAATCTTTCAGCACCATTAAGTGACCTAATTTTCTTTTAAGCCTTGCAATTGTCTCATTGGTGGGATTGCCTTTCATGACAGCTATACCACAAAGGAAAGCTCATGAAATCTGTCCAGAGCAGGCAGGGCTAACCCATACATAGTGGCTTTAACTGATCTGGCACTGCTGAAATTCCTGGAAGTAAGATGTAATAAAGGCGAGGCAGCCACAAAGCCCTGCATATAAACCCACTGTTATCGGTCAGTCTAAGGAATCATTCAGAGATTAACAGCTGGGGTGACAGCCCTGCCCTGGTCAGCACTTGCCTGAGGATCTGGCAGGCTGTGCACCATTGCTGCTCCTCTGAAGTGAGTCACATAGAACCTCCTGCCAATTAGCTCTTGGTGACAACTGAATTCTACATATTGTCTGGCTCAGAGATCAATAATGCCACATTCCGAGACCAAGTTTAACAGAAGCCATTAAACCAACCAAAACCCAG
>NW_009954241.1:2354020-2364640 GCF_000747805.2 Chaetura pelagica
CCTTGCATACCAATTTCCTCTGCGGTCTCCACAGCACAAGGGAGATGAGATTACTGGGTTCTTGCCACCTTGTATACCAAAGTATCACACAACTCCAAAGAAGAGGGAAAATGGAAAGACACCATGAGCTAAAGAGTTCACTGTCTACAGAGATTTCAGTCTTCCTGTGTCTGAACTGGTCCTTGCACATCTAACAAGACAGGACACTCTCCCTTCTATGCTTGTGTCCTTTCTCTGTTTACAAAGCAGCTATGTTTTGTAATGTGACACATTCTCATCCAGCTGTCCCCCTTTGTATGCCACTGTGCTTCCCTCCTGGCTCCCAACCTCAGTATAGAAGAACCCAGAAAACTGTAATCACCCCCAATAAGCAAGTGATGACACTTTCACAGAATTAGGTTTGTTCAAGCTACAGTTGGAAGCAAATTCAAACACTCCTGGCTGCCACAGTTTTGAATCATAAGGTAATCTTATGTGTGTAAGGTTGGTGAGACACTGGCACGAGTTGCCCAGGGAGGTTGCAGATGCCCCATCCCTGGAAGTGTTCAAGGCCAGGTTGGATGGGGCTTTGAACCACCTGGTCTGGTGGGAAGTGTTCCTGCCCACATGCGGGGTCAGAACTAGATGATCTTTAAGGTCGCTTCCAACCCACACCATTCTGTGATTCTATGATCTTCTGACCAGCTGTCTATTCTTCCCCTCAATACCTAAGAAATCCTTATAATTATATCAGGAGTCTTGCAGGAGGACAATATCATACCAAAATCCCTGACCATGAGTCACCTATGGTCAGTGGCTTAGACTCAAGACAGATTAACTTAATCCTAATAAATTCACTGCAAGAACTTCGGCTGCAAGATCCTAAAATATTCGCCAAACTCAATGGGGACCATAATCATAGGTCTAAGAGATGTTTTTTTTCTCCAGTTGACTTATGCAGCCATCTACCCAGGATGACTGTAGTTCAGGCAAGTTCAGTTGTGGCTATATTGCAGTTCTGTTTATTTTACCTTCCCTTCTCAAATCACTGCACATTAATACTGTCAGTCAGTGATGGGTGAAAGGCACTGACATGCAGAATAATGGACTTGCACTTACTGTTACACATTGTCATACCCAGGAGCCTGCTATTTTTCATTCCAGTACACAGAGATCCCAGTTTTCTTAATAGCATGTCAGCTTTCTTGGCTTGCATGTTATATTTCTTGGTTCAATTTTACTCATTTCTTCATGAGTAGTAGAAGTTTCACAAATCAATGAAGAACTTGACTGTGCCATCAGACTGTACTCCTCCCACACTGCACTTAGCAAGGAATGAAAGAAGGAACAATTCAAGCCACAGAAGGTTCAGTTTACTCTGCTACAGACACATACAGCCACCTCTTCTGTCAAGCCAACCCCTCCAAAACAAATGGATAAACTTCAGTGATAAGTAGCATTTCCACCCTCATTCTTATTGGTAAATTCTGCTGGGGGAGGACATGTTTATTGGTGGCCTGATTTCTGTAGGAATGACCCTACTGTAGGGACTAGCTGAATCATCCTGTCCTCTGTGCTGGTGCATTGGTTTCCTGAGGGAGGAAGTAGCTCTGTGTGTTTCCAGATGTATCTTTTTACCCATTAATATTTTACAGTCAGCTCATTATTACCTTTATTAGGATTGTTGGGGTTATTAATAGATTAGGCCATTGTATCAGAAGCACTGAGGCTGGAGGAATTATAGTTATCACATAGAATCACTCAGAGTCTTAGGCATTGGAAGGGGCCTCAAAAGATCATCCAGTCCAACCCCCCTGCCAGAGCAGGGTCATCCAGCGCACATCACACAGGAACGTGTTTGAACGTCTCCAGTGGAGGAGACTCCACAACCTCTCTGGGCAGCCTGTTCCAGGGCTCTGTCACTCTCACAGTAAAGAAGTTTTTTCTGATGTTTACGTGAAACCTCCTATGCTCCAGCTTGCACCCATTGCCACTTGTCCTATAATTGGACATCACTGAAAAAAGCCTGGCTCCATCCTCCTGACACTCACCCCTTACATATTTGAAAACACTGATGAGGTCGCCCCTCAGTCTCCTTTTCTCCAAGCTAAAGAGACCCAGCTCCCTCAGCCTTTCCTCATAAGGGAGATGTTCCACTTCCGTAATCATCTTTCTGGCTCTGCACTGGACTCTTTCAAGCAGTTCCCTGTCCTTCTTGAACTGAGGGGCCCAGACCTGTTTGCCTGGAGCTGTACAACGTGGTTTTATTTTCCACTTCTTTATTTTACCTGGCTTATCTAGTCTCATCACATTATACAAACAAGGGTCAACCATCTTGAATTGTGCTAAAACATGAAATGTGCACAACACAAGTACATGGTGACTGAAAAACGACAGAACCAAATAACCACTGTAAGCTTTTGTAGCACAAGTATTCCTGAAGTAAATGGGAGATACTGATGAAGTTCTGGGATTTCCCCTCTCCTCTGATCTATGCCGAAGCACAGACAAAAGTGATCAGTGATTTCCAACCAGTTTAGTGCACTAGGGAAGTAAAGTGTCACATGTCTCACTTTGAACTTCACTGTATGATTATTAAAGCCATTGGATAAGGAATTGTGGGCTCTATTCCCAACACAGGCATTGACCTGACACAAGACCTGGGCACCTCCTCTCAGTTCCTCTTATCTTCATTACCTTCCCCTCTTCCCAGACACCACATCTGGTTCCTTTATTTTCCTTGAAAACTTGTCTAGGCATAGGCAGTTCAGAATGAGGTTGCACACAGGGCAGGTCAGTACGACTGCAGGCTTGGATGTGGGGTTTAGGTATGTTTGCAATATAAATTACAATGATCTAAAACCCATCTGTGCAAAGGTAATGTTTTGAAGGAAAGAGTTTCACTCCGCGAATGTATGAGTGGTAGGTAGGGAATTTAGGAGGTCCTGGCAGCCTTTGAGAAAAAAAGAAAAGTGAAGTGATGACTGCTGCACAGATGAGGCCTTGTAGAACAATCCTTGCTAGTGCTTGGAAAGAGCATCTTTCCATTTTGCTTTGGTTTTGTGCTTTTTCTTTTTAGCTTATTTTGTTTGTTTGTTTTAAATAAAGGTCATGCTCTTTTTTATATATATATATATTTATTTTTTTTTTAATTGTACTTTTTTTCTTCTTCTGAAACCTTGTTTTTAACCTGTCCAGTTAAACTGCTTCGGTCATACCACAAGTATTGGAATAATAACAAAAAAAATCTTATAATTCATTTGGTACACATTAGTGCTTTATTTAGTGAGACAAATCGTTAACTGATACAAATTCAAGTAGCTATAATCAAATGTGATGTAATAGAACCTGGAAGAGAAATAAAACCTTCCAAATTCACTAGGAAAGCCAAAAAAAGAAAATAATCAGAATTATTCTGTAGTGCTCTGATAATTGTGACTTTCTTTGATTATAGATAAATATATCAATTTCTTACCATAAATTGTAGATACTTGGAAAGATAGACCCATGTGACTTAAATATGTGCAGTTCTACGAGTGATTACACTACATTTCATAAAAACAAAAAATCAACTTGTCAAAAAGGTCAGGCAATGACCAATCATCAGGCAATGATAAATCTTCAATGGAATTATGAAACAGTAGCCTGAAAGACTATGGAGTTCAAGAAATATTCTTGGTTATTGTCACAGTTTGACTTAGGTCCGACAACAATGCTCTCGATCCCTTCCCTTCCCCCCCCCCCATTTTCCACTTCTTTATTTTACCTGGCTTATCTAGTCTCATCACATTATACAAACAAGGGTCAACCATCTTGAATTGTGCTAAAACATGAAATGTGCACAACACAAGTACATGGTGACTGAAAAACGACAGAACCAAATAACCACTGTAAGCTTTTGTAGCACAAGTATTCCTGAAGTAAATGGGAGATACTGATGAAGTTCTGGGATTTCCCCTCTCCTCTGATCTATGCCGAAGCACAGACAAAAGTGATCAGTGATTTCCAACCAGTTTAGTGCACTAGGGAAGTAAAGTGTCACATGTCTCACTTTGAACTTCACTGTATGATTATTAAAGCCATTGGATAAGGAATTGTGGGCTCTATTCCCAACACAGGCATTGACCTGACACAAGACCTGGGCACCTCCTCTCAGTTCCTCTTATCTTCATTACCTTCCCCTCTTCCCAGACACCACATCTGGTTCCTTTATTTTCCTTGAAAACTTGTCTAGGCATAGGCAGTTCAGAATGAGGTTGCACACAGGGCAGGTCAGTACGACTGCAGGCTTGGATGTGGGGTTTAGGTATGTTTGCAATATAAATTACAATGATCTAAAACCCATCTGTGCAAAGGTAATGTTTTGAAGGAAAGAGTTTCACTCCGCGAATGTATGAGTGGTAGGTAGGGAATTTAGGAGGTCCTGGCAGCCTTTGAGAAAAAAAGAAAAGTGAAGTGATGACTGCTGCACAGATGAGGCCTTGTAGAACAATCCTTGCTAGTGCTTGGAAAGAGCATCTTTCCATTTTGCTTTGGTTTTGTGCTTTTTCTTTTTAGCTTATTTTGTTTGTTTGTTTTAAATAAAGGTCATGCTCTTTTATATATATATATATATTTATTTTTTTTTTAATTGTACTGGATTTGTGTTACAAGGTTTTGGTAGTGGGGGCTACAGGGGTGACTTCTGTGAAAAGCTGCTGGAAGCTTCCCCCATGTCCGACAGAGCCAAAGCCAGCTGGCTCCAAGAGGGACCAGTCGCTGATCAAGGCCGATGGTGGCAGCACCTCAGAGAACATACTTAAGAAGTGGGAAGAAACTGCACAACCGTGGGTGGAGAGAGAAGTGAGAATATGGGAGAGAAACAGCCCTTCAGGCACCAAGGTCAGTGAAGGAGAAGATGCTCCAGGTGCCAGAGCAGAGATTCCTCTGAGCCTGTGCTAAAGACCATGGTGAGGCAGGCTGTCCCCTCTCAGCCCATGGAGGTTAATGGTGGAGCCATATCCACCAGAAGCCCATCGAGAACCCCACCCAGGAGCAGGTGGATGTCTGAAAGAGTCTGTGACCCTGTGGGAAGCTCACAATGGAGCAGGCTCCAGGCAGGAGCTGTAGCCCTGTGGAGAGAGAAGCCCACCCTGGAGCAGATTTTCTGGCAGGACTTATGACCCTGTGGGGGATCCACAGTGCAGCAGCCTGTTCCTGAAGGACTGCACCCTGTGGAAAAGACCTATGCTGAGAGCAGTTTGTGCAGAACTGCGGCCTGTGGGTAGGACTCATGTTGGAGAAGTTTGTGGAGGACTGTCTCCCACGGGAGGGACCCCACACTGGAGCAGGGGAAGAATGTGAGGAGTTCTCCCCCTGAGGAGGAAAGAGTAGCAGAGAGAGCATGTGATGAACTTGCCACAACCCCCATTTGCCATCCCCTGTGCCACTGGGGGGAGGAGACAGAGAATTCGGGAAGGAAGTTGAGCCCAGGAAGAAGGGATGGGTGGGGTTAAGGTGTCCAGATTTAGTTTTATTTCTCATTACCCTACTCCAATCTGATTGGTAATAAATTAGCCTAATTTCCCCACACTGAGTTTGCTATGCCAGTGACAGTAATTGCTGAGTGCTTTCTCCCTGCTCTGATCTCGACACATGAACCCTTCACTGTATTTTTCTCTCCCCTGGCCAGCATGAGGAGAGCAGTGATAAGTGGCTTTGGTGGGCACCTGGTGTCCAGCCAGAGTCACACATTTATTAACACCTCTGGCCTCCTCCTTTCTTTCTGTCTCTAGGCCATACCCATCCTGCCTTATGCTTGTATCTTTCCTAGCATCTGCTTCTCTGCCTTGGCACTCTGCTTTCTCTGATCTCTCCATTAAACCCTCTTACATGCCTCCCCACCCCCAGCATCTCCTTACATTGTGCATGTGCAGAGAAGGCTAATATTAGAGTTCCTTCCACAATGCCCAGAAGGATCAGTGTTTGAGACATGTTTTAAAGATCATTGTAAATCAGGAAACAGCAAGGTGGAGCAAAGGGAAATTGGAAAGAGCTCTCAGCTTACAAATGTATAATGCAAGAACATGGGCCCTTGCTCCAGTTTGATCTTGCCAACAGTTACTAGACCAAGTTCCTTGAACAAAAAGTCATTATTATGACTAACTATTCTGTATTTATAGAGAAGTAGCATTAGAAGACAAACAGTTCAAGCAGAGCCCTTGTGCAAAATGTTCTTTGCCTTTTCCTGTATGTGGTCTTTTATTCCAGCAGTAATTGTGGTTATAAATCATTCCCAACCTGCTTTGGAATGAGTTTACACAGACTCCGTGCTGTGGAAAACACAGTACATTTATACATACAAGATATAAAGTATTCAGCAACTCCAGGGGTAAAAAAAACTGTATCAGGACTCAAAGCCACATAAGATTTAAAAAGTAAGTATAACTAAAATATTTATCTGCCTGTTGCCACAAATGGCTACAGAACCATGCAGAGGACACTGGAGTGGGCAAAGTGGTCACCAGCAGGTGTCTTTGAGAGGGACTTATGCTAGGAAAGGTTTTGTTTTCACAAAGAACAAGATCTGGAGATTTAGTCATGAACAGCATGGAGAAGGAGGGTGGACACCTATCCCTGTCTGTGACCATTCAGGTCAGAAAGGACAAGACCAAAAAGCTTGAAAGAGTGAAGAATAATTTATTTATTTATTTATTTTCCTGTGTTGGAATGTATCAGCCCCTGTGAGAGGGAATGTTACTTGAACCACCTGAGGTGCACATTCCTCTGAGAGCCACAGAACGTGGGGCCTTGGCAGGCAGGTCAAATGCCAGGCTGGGACAGAGCAACCCTCTCATAGCCTTCCTATGTTTCTGTCAGCTCTAACCAATGGGGGAGGGAGGGGTGTTAAAAAAAAAAGGCTTGTTAAGTCTTGTGCACTTTTCAGATAATTTTTTTTATCCTGTTTCACTTTGGAAGTCTCTTGAACGAGCTCGGTGCTCAAAGCTGAGCCTGCAAATCTCATAGGGAATCTCCTGTGTTTAATAAGCTGTTTTGACTGGAATTCAAAGAGAAAGTAAAGATTTCTGTTGGCCTAACTATAGAAAATGCGGCCCAGACCTGTAACCCCATAGCTGATCAGACAAAAACGTGTACACTGTTAAAAACTGGAGATTTCTCAGAAACATTGGCATTAGAATATCTCTGGTCCCCCTGAAGTTGATAGCAAAAAGTCACATAATCTCTAATGGAAATACCTGTGACTATTAAGAAGGTGCTGGACAGCAGTGCCAGAACATCAACAAAACCAACTGTTAGATAGTGGCTCAGCTACTGGGAAAAATAGCTTCCAGGTTACTCTTTTCAACCATTCCACTGCAGAATTAACCCTTGAAGGACTTCATATCTAAAGAGTATTGTGAATGATGACAAGCAAGGAAGCACAGAGCAACTGAAATACTGTTAACTTGATGCAATGCTTATAATTACCTTGTAATAAGACAGAGCCATGACTCATGCAATTCAGACTTTCTTGAATGAACCAACTGAAATTCTGATGTTTTCTGAGGGCCCTATCAAGGTTCTCTGGTGCCTCGTCTCTGAGGTCTTTAAGCACAAGGCTGCACATCTCCCCTGTTACCCCTGCACCCCTTGCACCAGAAGTCCTGGAGACAGAAGGTCTGTCTTTCCTACCACCACTACAGTGAGACATACTCATACCACTTCCCTTGGTGCTCCTGTGTTCCACATGGGTACAAAAAAAAAATACTGCATCAAGACAGGAAATATCTCCACAGGATTTCCCTAAATGAAAAATGACATCTAACCCCAGCAGAGACCCTTTTGCTCCGATAGGTCTTCTTTTTTTTCAAGTTTTGTTTTTCTTCCAGTAACACAAATATGATCCATCATCTGCCCAAATTCAAACCTGAGGTAGACTTTCAAAAAATGCTTCCAGCTGACTGTGATACTCAAATGGCCATCAGTCCTCTCCCATCTCTTCTCATTAATGTCTCTATTCACCAAACATTCCCTCACAATTAAATTCCCATATTTGAAAGTTAGAAGGACAGAAGAGAACAGCCCTGACTGAAGAAAGCATTAGTTCTCACATTTCTGCCAGTGCGAATAGGAACATATAAGCCCTCTGGCAGGCTGAAAGGTCCACTGTAAAAGTTTCCAGAATCCACCTGTTTTAACTAGTATAGTTTGTGTGCAGCAGGCCAGAGAGGGTCAAACACAGGGATTTAATTTCTCCTTTGACTGCAGCCTATTTTTAAACTAACTGCCCCATTTCCTGACTCACCTACATCAGAGTTAGCAAAATGAAAACACTCCTGGAAGCCCATAAAAAGTAGATAAAATCACAAAGGCTGATCAATTTGCTAATACCAGAAGTACTAGTTGCAATTTTCAAATCGCTGCATAATATACCTGCTTATTTTTACAGCAAACTTGGCAGTTATTCCAGTATTTCAAAATTCCTCATTAAGAAAAACAGGGTGTTGTTTTGTTTTTAATTTTCCAGTAGGTCTTACTGCTAGCACTGGTTAGAAAATATGTTTTTCCCACCTTGGAACATAATGACAGCAACAATTTAAATACAAAAAAATGCATCTCAAAGCAGCTGAATTTAAATCTAGAGCCTCACAGCTCTCTTGAAGCATCATGGTCTCCTCACTAGGAAAGCAAATGAAGTGCATCATCTGAAACCAAGTCCTGCCAGAAATTTCAGACAATAGGGCAGAATCAGCTCAAAAGACAAGTCAGTTTTAGTTCGTGTTGTTCTGCAGCAGCATTCATAAAAGAAATGTTCTGAGACAAATGCAGCTCCTTAGTCTACAGAGAAGCAAAACACACTATTGAAAGTTTCTATCCTCTATAGTTTGAGATTTTTTTCTTGTCAAAGACCAGTTCTATCACACATCAAAAAATAAATAAATAAATAAAAACTTCAGACAATTAGCTAGTATAATAATAAAGGACACAAAATTTAATTTACCATTTGGACAACTGTGACACAGAAATAAATAGTGGTTATAGATTAACTTTGTGATAGACCTGTGGGCTACATCTCCATCTACCCTTAGCAGCTGCCAATGATGAGTTTGATTCTGACCTCTTGATTCCAGCTTTGACATCAAATGAAATATTTTGTCCAGTAGAATTTTCTTGCTTTAGTTCAGAATTTTTTTCTCCATTCCTTCACAATTTGACATTACCAGAAGCAAGCAACCCAAAGGGATATAATCTAAACCTCCCTTAAATTTGAGTAACACAGGAGCAGCTTATATCCAAGTTAAGCAGAGTATAAAATTAAGTAAGTGGAACAAAAATCTAGCAAAAGATGCAAAAGTAGAAAAACTACCAAGATAATAATTTTTTCATAGGGTTATTTGGGTTTTGTATTGGAGATGGGGGAATATCAAGGTGTTAAACAATGTGAATGCTCTGCTGGGGCACCGATTTTTTCCCCATGTGTTTGCACAGGGCCTCAATCAAGGGAGTTCCAGTCTCAGCTGAAGTCAATAGCCATGACAGCAGTGGAAGTGCTGACAGTTGTGTACCACCCTCCAGATAAGCAATGTAGGAGCTCCATAGGGCTCACAGTCTGAGTGAGGAACGCAAAGCACGGGAGGAAACAACTCTTATTTATACCATTTAAAGGAGGAAGACTGAAGTCCAGAAATCTGAACAAGGTCACATACTGCTAAGAACTGAATCAAGGTGATCTCAGTTCCCATCTAATGCTTCAAACAGAGGGCCATGTACTTTCTCTCTCCAGGACAGAATCATAATCATAATAGGGATGCCTTCCATGCAGTGAGAAATCACCTTCCATCAGATGGTTCTTTATCTCATAAAAAACATTACTGCTCTCATTAAGGTGAGTTTCCTGATTAAATAATAGGAATAAATCATATCATAGCTTGCAGTGAGTAATGACTGTGAAATGTAGAGCTCATACCCTTTAAAAAAAGTAGCTGAAAAAGACTGGGCTTAAGTGATACAATCATTAAAGCACAATTGTAGGACAATTCTTTCTCCAACGTCAGACAAGCTTTAATATAAATAAAAACACGGAATAAAAACCGCTACTACTCACCAGCACACTGATTGTTCTCATCTAACTGGTAACCAAACCGACAGATCAGAGGCCTTGTAGCAGTAGGGTAGTTAGGAATGGGGCCTGGTGCTGGGGGCGGTGGATAAATATTGGAATAAGGATTCAGATACGGTGAGCGATACACTGGGTTTGTTCGGGGTACGCACAAATAGCCACCGTTCTGGTTGACACACACCATATCTCCTCTGCAGGCCTCAGGAATAGTCCGACATTCATCAATATCTGGAAGGATATTGGAAAAGTTAAGTGAATGATTGTTTCTTAGTGGGACCTATCAAAACATAGTTCGCATGCTTTTCTCAGGACTCCACTAAAAAAAATCCTACTCTCTTTGAGAGGAAAAGCTAATCCTTCTTTGTGGAGCCTCACTCTGAAGTTAGAGCATATTTAAACAAGAAACATCCCATAAATTCAACATAACCTGTGAGCTATTTCTTCTGCTTCACTAGCAGAAGGTAGAGGGAGAGGGGAAAGCCTGCTTTGTTATTCTATGAATGTTCAGTTTAAACACTGATTTACACATGGCTACAGCACAT
>NW_009954241.1:2364756-2376533 GCF_000747805.2 Chaetura pelagica
CTGGAGGGTCTGTCCAAACCACAACATGCAGATCAGGATTTCAAACACTGGTGGCTTGGTTTGCCCAGCTGTGAAACTTGGATCCTGATTTGGAACTCCCAAGCTCCCTCCCACAGAAAAAGTTAGGGATGTTCCAATCTGGGGACCTGGTTCAGGCCTCTTTCTTGCTCTGATTGAGGTAGTTGCTAAATTAAATTTAGAAAGATACAGATGCTCAGTTATCCAAACTGAGCATTCGCTCTCTTCTTAGAGCACTGAAGCAGTAGGTTGCTAAAAAAGGGCAAGCAATCTGTTGCTGGGTTTTCCCTTGCTGTTTGAGTAACTTTACTGCAAGCAGAAGATGCTGTCCTGGAGGCTGAATACCACTCATAAAAAGATGTTATAGGGCAGAGTGTGTGTTTCCCTATACTGCCTCAACAATTTACTTGGAGTTTCAACCCTAAGCAGTGGTAGACTTTATCTGAGCCTCCAAGTGGAGGCTGCCAACAAAGATACTAAATAGTCTGGAGGAGAAAGAGGACAGTAAACAACCTTTATCATTTGGCAACTAGACTGGGCTCTCAAACTCATCTGCATGCATCACAGCTATTTGAAAAGCACTGGTGGCCTATTAGTATCTCAGCAATGTCAAAGATCAGTATATACATGCACTATGTAAATACACAGAGATGTTTATACACATACATATATTTTTTTGTATATACATATATGCAAACACACATATTTGCCCCACAGCAAGAACTCTTCAACTAAAACATACCAGCAGCAGCACAATGTTAACTCATTTAAAAATCAGGATTTCTGAACCCCAATTTAAATGTATTGATTTAATTAAAGTCCTACCTAAGCATTGCCCAGAGGCACGGTCCAGGTCAAACCCATTAGTGCATTGTTGCTAAAATGAAAAAACAAAGAACACTCAGTGACTGTAAAATGAGAGGGTTAAAGAGTCAAATGCTCATCTGGATTATTATGCTTAGTACAATAGTTCAGCACTTATAGTACACCAAAATAAAGTCCCTTCCCCAAAGGACAGTCAGCAAACATGGGCCTCAGTCCTCAGAACATATGCCAGTCCCTGAACTCAAAAGGTAGCTCCCTCAGGTGGTGATGGGCTCCATACTAGTTGTAACACAGAAGTGCATTCTTCTATTGGGGGGTCTTGTTTTTGCCAGAACAGAGGGACTCATTTAAAACATACTAGGTAACTTCTCTAATAGGCTGTAAGCTGCCACATACAGACAATTCAGTACATACATCTCAACAAGTTAACCGTCTGACTGAATTGAAGCCTTAGTTAAAACATAGTAAGCTTAATAAAAGGCAGGCTTTTACTTTACACCAAACTTTTTGAATATTAAAGGATAAATCTTTACATGACACATGTTCTAAGCTTGTAAGGTTACCCTTCCTTCCTAACCTATGGTGCTGGTCTTTCTCAGGGCTGCAAACTGGAGTCTTCAGCACCTCATCAGTGATCCTCTGTAGTGCTAAAAACGTGACAGTCCTGGCTATGACTGTGTACAAAGCTCATTAAAATTATTCCCCGTTCTCCCCAGTTTTTGACTGGGCCTCCAGCTATTTAGTAATGGGCCAAGGGTTTCTCACAAGCACACAATCTTGCCACTTAATAGGTTATACTAAGGAATGTAAGCAAGAGATATCGAGAAAACAAGAATCACTGAAGTGACCAGAGGGCAGAGGGATGGACCATGCTTGAGATTGTTCCTTTTTGGTTGGTGTTAAATGACAAAGACACTGACTTCTGGATTTTATGGAAGAAATAAATGGAAGAGTAAAGTACTTGGGTCATGTTTGGAAAGGTAGTAAGCTGCAGATGGGAGGCAAGGGCTGAGATGGGTAAGTCAGCAGGCGCAGGCCGTGGCACTATTTGGACTGCACATCCACTTGCACACATGAATACACAAAACCAGTACTAGAATTGTCAAACTACTACGAAGGAATTCTGCCCTCATTTATTTTGGCATTCTTAGATGTTTTGGCATCATGCTGTGGAAAGGCAAAATATTCTGATGGGAGAATGTTTTAAAGTCTCATGTTTTAAAGATTGTACGTTCTTTACTTTTTGTTCTTTTTTCTATGCTGTGGCAGGTTAGCAGGAAAAGCGAAGATAATTTTTATCAAAAGTATTTCCCTTTTGACAATAAACAATGATTCAGAAGCACTGAAACTATTGCAAAACTGGTTTCAACAACTTTCTGGAACTTTATTCTAGAAAAGATTCCAATAGTGTGGAAATGACCAGTTTCAATATCTTCAGAAATATTTTGTTGCTGTCATCTTGGTTCCAAGTTGCCTTTTGCTTAGACTTCAAAATCGATTTATGGTGCAAGATGTTTTTATAAAAATAGCAATGGAATCAATATTTTTAAAATTATAAAAACAAGCCCTTAAAGACATTTCAAAAATTCTCCAGGGGCATCAAAAGCATTTCCCATACAGACGAAATGTTCACAAAAATATCAATAAGTATACCACGTGCAGGAAATTTTCAATGTAATAGAAAAAAAACCAACTAAATTTCAGAGTCTTTTGGCAATGGTGTTTAGAAACACAGCTCTGGACACTGAATATATCTGGATTATCAACTAGGAATTCAAATTTAACATGCCTTTGGGAACTGTTTTTCTAATTTAAAGTCCACTTGGAGCCCAAGAACACAAAGAACTAGTGTTTCTGCTATTTCAAGAACTGGACTGCTTTACTTCTATCCACCCTCAAAAGCCCTGCCTCTTGAACAAAAAATAGTTTTGGGCATAAATTTAAATGAAAACTACGATGCAGTCATTCAGGATCACAGTCCAAAATTAAACAGTCCTAAGACAAGATCCTGCTGAAGACAGAAAATACCTATTCATATATTCCCCACCACAGAACTGAGCTGTGCCTGCTCCCAGGGGACAGCTTTTCTTATTTCCTCTTCCAGAATTGTTCAGTTCAGAGGCAGAAGCAGGTCTTCAGTAAGGTCCAGGCTTCTACAGGGATGTTTTGTTGAACTGGCAGTGATGAGTCAGTAAGCTCAGTCCATGTTTAACTCCAGAATCCTGCTGGCTTCAAGTCCTCCCCTCTAAACCCTTAGACCACACAGCTTCCTTTTCATGTAAACCCCAGACCACAGAGCTTCCAATTCACCTGCTAGCCAGTTAAGCCTCATGCTATATAGCACTCGAGCACAAAGCAGTACATAGATGGTTGTGTGAACCTCTCACCTGTGCTCTTCCAGGGCTTGAAAGGCAGACGGCCAGTGTGAAAGCAGCCAGTATCCTGTAAAGTGCATAGAAAATAGCCTGAAAACCTTCTGATATCCAGGTTCATTATATAGAATTAAATACACACGGACAAAATAATTTCTAGTGATACTTCAGTGTATTCCACAGAGATTTGCTAACCTTAATTTGGCCTCTGGAGAGGGAATAATAAAAGTGTGGGCCAGATTCAGATCTCTGAGCCGCTAATTTCCTATGGTTTTGTGCAACTCTGAAAAGAATCAAACTGAACATGTCTATTATCTAATCTATTTTTTACAATACCCCATGCAACAGCGGCTTAATGAACAAGTGTGTAATATTCAGTAAGTATTTTTGCCCTTCTCTGACACCTTTCTTTAGAGAATATAAATTATTTTCTTGCACATTATGCACATTTTACAGATGGGCAAACCAGAGCACAGGCCCTGCCTAATCTCACAGTGCAACACATTGGCAGGGCTGCAGACATGTCGTGCAGGAGGTCCTGAATCCAAGCCAGTTGCTCTAACCGCTAAACCGCATTTAATCCCCAGGAGACTGTATTTGAGATTAATCCATTTCCTTAGGGCCAGATTCTGTCCCTTTACTCAGTATTGGGTAATATGTTGCTCTGCATCCAGACACATTGTGCCAGTTTATCGGCTACTAGAAGCTGCTATCTTCAGTGGAGCCTTCCCCAGTTATATCACCCCAGCTTCCAGTGGGACCTGCTGGGTCTCCTCACTGCATCTGAAAAAAGAGGATCTCTCTCTAAAAGAGATTTATGGCTGGAACTCCTTGGAATTCCTTACCTGGGACATGAAAATTCTGGTCAACTAAACTCCCACCCCCAAGTATTTACTAACAGGCAGATAACCAGGAAAGGACAGTAAGGAATTGTTTTTTGCTGTGTACTATGGATTTCAGTGCTTTGCCACTGTCTTATAAATTTCTTCTCAATACAGTTAGACCCGTATCTTGCTTATCTTCAATTCTAGTTCTGAATGGCAATTGTATACAATACATTCCCACAAAACCAGTACAGGAAGCAAGGGATATTTTAGGTAGCCTTAGTTCTGCTACCCAAGCAAGCTGCCAACTTTTCTCTCATAGAGCTGCGCCTGATTTCCAGTGCAAACTGAGCTGCTGAACAAGACCTATAAATGCATTAGACAAACTCACAAACAAACAGTGACCATTTGAACAAATTTGTTTTAAATGAGGAGAGAGGCACAAGCTCTGAAAAGTAAACATAAACCCTAAAATGGTTGTTCATAGTGTTGTGGAAAAAGATCGGGCTTGTTGTCAGCTTTTGGGTGACAAGTAAAAGCAAATTCTGCACAGACTGTATTCCTTAGAGTTGGACACAAAGCATTCAAAATACAATGTTATCCATTTAGGCTTGCACTTCATTTTTTTGTTTCCTTAAATCCTTTTGAATAGATTTTAAAGCATACACTAGTATAAAGACTGCATACACACTTTGCATACAGCAAGAACAGCACTAGAAGGAAATACAACAGGTTGTAGCTGAACATTAACATATCCAGCAACTGGGCTACACTCCACATCACTGCAGAGCAGTGCCTGCTAACAAAATCTCCTATAAAACTGCTCAGACAACACTCATCTGTTTCCAGACAGTCTTTAGTTTCCGTTGTTACAGGATGATATATTCTTTCCTTGGCGTGGGGGGGTGACCTTACTGCCTCATACATGTTCTGCCTGCAACCACCATCTCAATTTGCTCTTTACTTTAGATCTCAAATCCCCTCAAGGATTATTAACAGGCACGCAGCACAACCTATCAACACTATATTCAGCGGGTCACAGTAGCTTGCCCAGCAGGCAAAACTTTTTAAACTAGTAAGGAGCTTTTGCAATAGAAACTAATTAGCTTCAAATCAATCACTGTAGCCAGTGGGATCATTTGCTGTCTTAATTCAGCACTGCTGCGGATGCCGGGGTTGCTAACACAGAGTATAAGCATAGATCAAGAAGGAACTTGTCAGAGACAGCACAGCTTTAATAACAGAGAGATCATCTTTCCCCACCTCTGACCACTGAGATCCTGTCTCTTTGCAAATGGCTTTAGCAAGTTGACTGGCACACCAAATCCCTGCCATGGATATTTTCCACAAGTAGGTTTCCCTTCAGAAGGTAAAGACGTTTCATGCATGCCACTTACCTTTTTAATCCTTGCATGTCCAAAACCGTTGGGGAAAGGTAGAAAAAAAACAGAGTCTGTGCTGATGAATAACTAGAAAGTTTTCCCAAACATTACCCTCTGCTAGCACTTCAGTTTCTCAGTCATTTATAGTCCAGAGAATGAAATAGCAAGTAATGGAGAAGATCAGGAGCCGTCTGTACCTCCTCAGTCACTGGAGAGAATACAGAGAAAGCACCTGGTTTTGCTTAGTTCTCTTCTGTAATTCAGCATTAAACCAATTGGAGGAGGAATGTTAAAAATGAACACTTCATTTTCTAAGTATGTTAAACAATGCAAATGGGGGCCTCAGCCTGGGACAGCTGGTTTAGATTACAAAGCTCACCAACTGGCTAGACTCCTCACAACAACCTCGAGGAGCCTGCCAGGATAAAACACTAACAGCTTGAAGGAAAGCCTCTCCCGCTGCAAACTTCACAGTTAAATGTGCCTCGGAGCAGAGAGCACCGTTATTGGACAGAAACCCTTATCAAGGGACTAGGGAAGGGAAGGGATTGTTTTCCTTGCTCTGAGAACAAAAAAAAAAGAACACAAAAAAAGAGAAGTCAGGGTTTTTGGAGGCCCTCTAGCCGGTGTCTCGGACGATGAATATGCAACACTCGCTGCTTCATGCCAATGTCATGCTGATGAAAGGTCTGACCCTCTGGGACGTGAATAACTTGAATTCATGACAATCCCAGCTACAGTAACTATATTGCTGGGGGATTCTTTGAAAACAGGAACAAACAAATTAAATGCTCAAAAGGAAACAAATGGCTTGTCTACAAACACTGGCCTTTTTTAACTGACCCCACATTTCAGTGAAAGCTTGTGAAATGAATCATTTCTCAGGAAAGATGTATCTTGCAAAGCTCCAGTTATGATTGAACATGAAGGAAATAAAGCACTTTTTCAGGTGTTTTGCAACTTTGACACAGACAGAGCTTTAGTGGGTCACGCAGAACATTTATGAGAAATGAGAGTTAAGCAATTAGACGCTGCAATGATTGTGCTGGTTCCAAAGATGAACACTGAAATGAAACCACAGAATCACAGAACCACAGACTCATCATGGTTGGAAAAGACCTCAATATCACCTGGTCCAACCATCCACCCAGGGGAAAAAAACAAAACCAAAAAAACCATCACAACCACATCCCACAAAAGCAACAACAACACACAACCCCCAAAAAACAACATGGTCACTAGAGCATGTCCTGAAGTGCCACATCTACACTTTTTTTAATACCTGTAGGGATGGTGACTCCACAATCTCCCATGGCAACTCGTTCCAGTGCCCAAGTACTCTTTCAGTAAAGAAATTCTTCCTAATATCTGGTCTAAACCTCCCATGGTGCAGCTTCAGGCCATTTCCTCCAGTCCTACCATTATTCACTTAGGAGAAGAGGCCAACATCCACCTCATTACAGCCTCCTTTCAGACATAGACATTAAATGCACACTTTGAATTTCTGTTGAGTCTTTCATTTGAGGAAATCCTAAGGAAAGTGAGATTTTTGACAAGATAAAAATCTATCATTCATCTCTTTATAACAAACTGAGAAACAAAGAAACAGAGTTGTTGTAACAGATACTCATAAAATTGTCCTCTAAGTATGGATGTCCAGCTTGACACACAAAGATTGACTGACTTCATGGTTGCCAAAGTCCTATCAGTGCCAGTGGGAAGTGCAAGACCTCTGTATATCACTCATTGTCTGCCATTGTCCAA
The DNA here is from genome assembly GCF_000747805.2 of Chaetura pelagica. Classification (NCBI taxonomy): domain Eukaryota; kingdom Metazoa; phylum Chordata; class Aves; order Apodiformes; family Apodidae; genus Chaetura; species Chaetura pelagica. Next base: position 2,371,942 of record NW_009954241.1, read on the forward strand.
ATTATATTTAAAAAATGACAGGACCAGACACTCAGTGCCATATCTAACACCCTCAGTGACTTGCTTATGTCACTTGCATTGCATGGAAAATGAAACACAAAAAGGTCATCAGTGAGTATTCTTGTGATTCCATTAATCCAGTATTTCTCAATACACCCAATGATGTGGAGAGCTAACAAGTCTAATAGCAGCAGTGCTTACTGTGTGTTAGGTGTGCAAAGATCTTCTGAAACTATGAGAAACAGCTCTACAGCAAAGCAGATGCTCTGAGCATCCATTTGTGTGGATTCAGTTTGCCCCATGTGCTTGTTGATACCTCGTTAGCTGATCCATGGAATTTTTCTCACCATCACATGGTAAAATCATTGTATGTGCACCAGAATCATCGGAGGAGTGCAGCAACAGTCTGCTCCCAGAGAAATGCCTCAGACTAGAGTTCTTTCTGATCCATCAGCCAACTGGCAGACACGCTCCAGCGCTGGAGACAGAAGGTGAATTCAGACCTCATCACTGAAGGGACTCCCTAAAGAGGGAATACTGGACAAGTGTTTTCATTTTTCCTGTCTCCATAAGACCATTGGAGTGGATAAAAATCAGAGTATAAAAAGTGTACCAAGCCATGAGTTGGGCTTGTTTACCATGTGGTGAATTTTTTTTTCCTAAATAAAAGGATTTGATGTTATGGCTAAGTGGGATTTCTGTAGCACCTTTCTGTAACCACCATCAGCCACAAAATAATAAGATCTAGCCACACCCTGCTCGCAACTCCCTTTGATATGAACATATTTTGCTTCCCTATAAAAATATGGGCAATTCAACATATCTTTCAACATCATCTGCTGCTACTTTCACCATTTATGTTTAAGATGGTGGCTAGACTTCAGGTTTAGCAGAACTCTCACTTCAATGGCCTCAACTATCCCCTGTGTTATAAAATCCACTATTTTATTTAAACTACCTTGATGGTTTATTTTGTCTTGATGAGGAGGTGCAGAACAGCCCACAGTACAAAATGGGGCTGTGTTAAGTAGCCAAGTAGGTTATTCGGAGTTTGCTTTGTGCATAGCTAGGGTTGAAATTATAGCTCTAATTATGTTTGAGTTTGGGATTAAAAAAATTAAGTAACATATCATAAGGGGCAGAAGCTATATGTTGTAACCTTAACTCTACCTTCCTTGGATGAGATGACTGAACGTATGAATTATGTCATGCTCCTGCAGATAATGCAAAACTCTTGATTAGAAGGGACCTTCAGCAGCAGAGAACATAATACAACATCTTCTGAATGCTAAGACAAAAGCTATATTTAGTCAAGGAATCAAATAAGAGTTAACCACACCCAGCACTCCTGAACAAGAAGTCTCCTTCACAAAATCAAGTCCTCATCTATCAATTTTTACAGCCCTTCATCTCCTTTTTTAATTCTATCTCAAATTATACTTACATTTTGCCAGAACTAAATCTGCCAAACATTCAGGTAAAACAGAACAACTGCTGGGCATTTGCAGGAACCATTGTGTTTTGATGGCTCCAACGCTCTAGGAGATTCACAATTTGGGCTTTTGTTTGACTGTGGAGATTGATGTAAGTGTTCTTGGAGACTGCAAAATAAGCAAGCTTTTGATATCATCACACGTTGATAAATCAGATGACAGGCAGTAATTTGACCTGCACACAGCTCAACCTACTGTCATACCAAGCAAAAGGGAAACTTTGCCTCAAACCCTATTTCTACCTGAAAAAAAGTAGGGCATACTTCTTCCATCTCCCAGGACAGAATTCCAATTGCAAACTCCTGTTTTTTTGAGAGGTTTTCCTTTTCCAAGCATGGGCTACCTTATGCTATCAGCTGAGGGTGGCTTTATTCAGTGTCCAAATTGTAATTGCCATCTCATAACATGAGCAAGGCAGTAACCTGTTCCAGATGGCTCTGGCCAGAAGCTCAGAAGTGCAGTTGCACACATGTTTTCTTTTCCCAGCCAAACATAAAACAAGCAAGAATTAACCATGAAAATTAACATAATATATAATTGTAAAAACATCAACAGTGCTAACTAAAAGGCACTGTGAACGTGGAGTCTCTGAGATGTCTTGTCATGTGGATTTGCAGGTCATGCTACTGCTGTTAGGAAGGAGAAACAGTTAACAGCTTCTCTTGTGCTGATGTCTCCTGAAGCTCAGTTGTCTCAATATGGTAGAGTCACCACCTATGTGAGATATCCATGGAATAAGGAGCCAATACAGCATCTCTTCCTTCCCTCCCATATAGAGAGAAGCACCCATCTGTCTGAAGCATGCATTCCTTTGAGATGACACTGCTGCTGCTGCTATTAGTGCATCCCAAGAACATTAAGCAGAGCACTCCTCTAAAGTTGTAGCAGATGTTCTCAGAGTGACCTACCAGACAGACAACATAATCTGAAGCTCTTGCTTTACCTTATCTAACTCTACATCTTTACAGGTCTGTGGGAACTCTGATACTGGCTTCTAACAGCACACTTTCCTTTAGGAAAAAGTAACAGTGGAAAGTCCAGGCACCACTGGATCCATTCTGAACTGTAGCAGCACTAAACACGAACTGATATCTGACTCCATTCTATTGCTTTGAAAACATATCAATCAGCCCATTAAGCGAGGCAGAGTAAGATCTAGCAGGTACATGCTGAAACCCAAACAGCTTAAACCTATGCCCTGTGAACTGCATCTGCTGGAACACAAAACTGTTCCAGGTATAATTTCTTTAGTGAGATCACGTTTGATGTTCATGATCATTTGTTTGGCTGTTGTGCTTTCTAAGAAGGCCTAGGAAGGCTGCCTGAGGCAAGAAAGAGTAATATTCTTGGAAGAATGTTTCAGTGTGGTTCGGGGCTTTTTCCCCCAACAAAAGAAAGGTAGGCAAACCAACTAAAAGCTTGTCATTACTTTCCCAGGAAAAATACAGTGCCTTTCACAGTACTTTTTGTGCTAGTCACAACTCTCAGCAGTCCCTTCATGACACTATTAATTTGCAACAGCATGCAACACTTTACAACATTCCTTTTGATTTTTCAATACCTAAATCACCTGTATTTATGCTTTTAAAACTATTTTCCTGTAAAAAAGTGTAGGCAATGCCATCCTCTAACTAAAGACAAAAAGATCTCCGCAAGAACTCAAGAGTTCCCCCTTGAGTTGTTGTAAGTATCCGAGAATGTGATGCCCCAGCCATCTTTAGTATCTTTTTTTTTTTCTTTTGAACCTCATCCTTGAGCTTAGCTCTGGAAAATGCAATTCATGTTTTGCTTGAAAACAGACAGACAGTTTAGTTTGTTTTTGTTTATTTTGTAAGATTGACATGTACTTAAGTTAGACCTCAATCCTTTCTCCTCTGCATTTTTCTCACATGGTCTAGACAGTGGGGTTGAAAACAGTGCTCTTTCATCTTGTAACAAGATGTTTACCAGCCCCCTTTAATAACAAGTGAAAAGCCTTTATGGCCAATTTCAGCTAAGAATGACCTTCCATAAACAAAGACCTAAAACTTTTAATACTTCTGGATGAAGATTAGAGTCAGTTCCACTATTTGAGCAAGCCAAGATTCAGTCTTTGCAAATGCCTGGGATACATAAACTGTTGGTCTCCAGTTATGACGAGACAGTTAAAAGTATATACTAAAACCTGCCTTAGAAATATTGAGGACCAATATATTTTATGCTTAAATGACTGCATCGTCTTTTGCAGTTTCTTGAGTACTTTTACTAATTTGTGCTCAACACCGTACGTGCTGGGCACATCTGGATCAACACCAGCAGGCTGCACATTAGAGCAGCTGACTGGAGACGATCCTTTACAATTCCGAGTTAACCTGGCAGCATTCCCTGGGAATGTGTGGCAGTAAAACATCAGCTTCACCTGTGCTTCCTCCTTTACATTTTGGGTGGGTTTTCTTCTTCATATTTTGTTAAGCATCTTTTCTCTCGCTTTTAAAATTTTTTTTTAATTTTTTTTTTAATATGTCTTTTAGTCTGCTTGTACAATTCCCTTTGTTTTTATCCAGAGCAAAATATTACCCTCCGTAGCACTGAGCATACTCTGCATTTTCCATTAAAACACTGCAGCTTCTGAGTGCACCCAAACAAGTCTGTGGAAATGCCATCTCTCAACAGGGACGTTTGAATGTTCACAAGTATGTACGCTATTTTTGTAAAGGCACCTGCCAGAACCCTGCTGATGAATCCAGAGTAGAAAAATATCAGTGCTCTTCCAGAGCTTCTCTCTTTCCAAGTGGTGGAAAACATTCTCTTTTTAAACATGTTTCATGCTTACTGGTACACATATATGCAGAGACTTCTGTTTCCTTTTTCCCAATTATAAAAACAGTAAAGTTGCCCACTTTTTGAAACTTTGCTTACCTTATAATTTCCAGGGTTATATGTGTGCTGGTTTCGTTTAGCAGGTTTTTTGGTAGTGGCCCCACAGGTGCCTCTGGTAAGAAGCTGAGAAGCTGCCCCTGCTCCAAACCCAGCCAAGGAGTCATTAGATGGACAAGAGATGCCCCTCAGGGATTACCACACGAAAGAAATGAGATAACACCTGAGCAGAGCTAGCACTTA
>NW_009954241.1:2376561-2381882 GCF_000747805.2 Chaetura pelagica
GGAGGGGTGAACTTGGCCACTGGACTTGGATTTTGTGGCCAGAGGATTTGCTGCCTGTGGACTCTGATTATGCAGCTGTGGAAGACCCCGGGGCCAGGGGAGTTTGTTCCCGAAGCAGCCGTGACTCTGTGGGAAGCCCAGGCTGGAGCAGCTCCGGACCTCGTGGGAAGGACTCAGGAAGGAGAGGTTCGTGGAGGACTCTCTCCCATGGACCCCGTGGAGAAGCAGGGGAGGACTGTAATGAATCCTTCTTCCTGAGGAGGAAGGAGCAGCAGGAACCTGTGAACTGACTCTAAACCCCATCCCCTGTCCCCCTGTGCCGCTGGGGGGAAGGAGGGAGAGAAACCGGGAACAAAGGGATTTGGGGCCGGTGTCGTGGTTTGGGCCCAGCACAACAAAGAACCAGCCCCGTGGCCGCTCACTCAGCACCCCCAGCCCCAACAAACACACACACTGTGGGATGAGGAGGACAAAGCTCATGGGCTGAAACAAAGGACAAGGAGGGTTCTTCACCGATTAAGGTCCCAGGCAAAACAGACTAAACTTGGGGAATAAATAACTTACTTTCACACTAACCAGATGCACACAGGGCACAGACAAAGAGCAGGGCTTAAATACATTATCCCCACCCCTCCTTTCTTCCCGGGCCCAAATTACAACCACCAGCACGTTCTCTCTGCCTCTCCAGCTCAGCTCTTCTTTCTCTTCCTACTAAGTGCTCTCTGCTCAGGTGTTATCTCAGTTCTTTCGTATGTTAATCACTGAGGCACATCTGTTGTCCCTCTGATGACTCCTTGGCTGGTTTTGGAGCGGGGGCAGCTTCTCAGCTTCTTACAGGAGCCACTTCTGGGGCCCTTTCTCTGCTACCAAACGATCCCACCAGACCAAAGCAGCACAGCCCGGGAAGAAGGGAGGGCTGGGGTAACATATGCAGGCCCTGCTCCGTGTGTTGTTTGCGTCCTGTGTGCATCTTCTCTGCGTGAAATTAAATTATTATTTTTCCCCAAGTTGAGTCTGTTTTGCCCGGGACCTTAACTGGTGAAGAACCCTCCTTGTCCTTTCTCTCAATCCATGAGCTTCTAGTTGGGCTTTGTCCTCCCCTGTGGGTAATTTTGAGAGCTCTATATTTACTCAACTGCTTTCCTAACCCCAGGAGGCATTTATAAACATCTCTTCAATTTAAAAACTACTATATTTACTTATTCCCATAGCAGGGATTACACTATTTCAGAATTTACCTATATAGATTATTTCTTTTTTTTTAACCTGCCAGCCTTTCCTTTGGCTTGCCCTGGTTGACACAGCACAAGGAGCTGAGTGGTATCCAGAGTTCCCCCTGCAGAAGCAGCCTGGCTGTTCCCAGAGCTTCCCGGCTGTTCAGGTTCTGTGGGTGTCCAGAACTTCAAGCAGCCAAGTGAAAATTGGTGGGACTGGACCCTCCTCTCAACAGAGATGCTTGCACTGCTAACAGAGCCCAGAGCTGCAGCCTGATGAAGCAATCGGTCCCCATCTTGGCCACTGTTCCAGAGTAAAAATCAAAAAGCTGAAGTTGTGCCAGAGGAAAAGAATAGAAAGGAACAAAAACTCCTGACAGGTTAAATGTCAAAAACAGAAAAGCAGGCCAAGAAAGTTTGAGAAACAAATCATAAGAGCTAATAATAAATTCTTTTTCAGACACACCAAGAACAGGGAAACTGCCAAATGGTCTGCAAAGCCAACAGATGAGCAAGGTATAAAAATAGTGCTTAGAAAAGATAAAATCACAACTCAAAATTAAATTATTCTTCTTTATCTGCATTTGCTAGAGAAACTTCAAGAGGTTCTCATAGCAGAATTAAAGAAAAAAAAAAGTAGGAAAAAGAAAAAAAATCATACTTGGGAGGATCTGCCTAAAATTCAAGTGCCAGAAGACACTGTAGAACAAATCAAGAAAATGAAGAGAAATAATTCATTGGAACTCACTTGACATTTAGAAATTAAGTGCTGTCACTGAATTAAATGTGAAGGTATGTAACATCTGAATTACCTATCAGAAGCAGAACCTCTTACAAAATTGCCTCAGTACTAGAAGAACAGAAGGTACTAAATAAGAGTCTGTATTTAATATCTTTCCATATAATGCTCAATAAAATACAGAACAGTAAAAACACTGCATCAGGCAAATCAGTAGCACAGTCCAGGGGACTCTGTGTTGAACCAAGAGCATAGGTTTTCTTGAAGATTATCCTTAACAACTATGTATCTCAGAAAACTCTCTCTGCTCTGTGGTGTAAAGATTTAGTTGTTTATTTACTTTGTTACTCCATGCAACTGAAACTGGCTTCACCAACTCCTACCTGTAAATAGCAAACAGGAAGTTTTCCCAGCAAACACTTGCTAGTTTGGGTTTAATAGTTGCCATTTCTTTCCAAGTTTAGGATTTCATCTGCGGTCATTGTAGCCACCCTTGTCAGCCCAAAAAAGGGACCATGGACTGGGCAGTGAGGCTGTGTTAGCTGTGGCTAAGACTCCAGGATCTTTGCAAAGGAACATGTCCTTAGGTCTGCCAAGATGCCTTCAGAAGACTGGGGAGGGGGGAAAGAGGGAAGTACTCAGGAAGATCCAACTGCTTTTTTGAAGTGCAGCTTCTCAGCACCAAGCCTGACTTCTGTGCTCTCTATTTTTTGTAGCAGTCATAGATGCACGAGTAGCATGGGCAACTGGAGGGCTCAGTGCCAAGAACAAAGTCACGACCACATGACTGTGACCGAGTACATGAAACCTTCCTCTGAGTTGTAGGCTCAATTCAGTCACAGTTTGGGCTCTCACCACCTCCAGAACTGGGAGGTTGGTCAATTAGCATTTTAGCTTCTAATAAACATATTTTCTTTCATGTAATTAGATTTACTATTTGTATTTAGCCAGGGCAGTCGAAGTTGGAGGTTGCCTGCAAAGCATCTGACTATTGAAACTGCTAGTACCAGGAAGCTGGTTGAGGTGAAGTGATTGAGGTCAGGTGAAGAACACTGCAGCCAGAATGCCAAAGGCTCCCTGAATCTCCAGTCCAAACAGGCAGGTTCTGGACAGCACACTGTGGTCCAATAATGGTCAATAGTCCAGTAAACACAGAGGTACTATCTACAAGACCTTTGCTGCAGGTGGCACCCTGCATGTCCTTGATCCTGAGTGCTCCGCACACAATGTGCTTCAGAGTGTGGATTTGGGTCTAGACAGATCTGGCAAGTCTAGTTACGACCCATTCATTTTCTTCAGAATCCTGTACTCTGTAATTTTTTTGTAGTTTCATAATAAGCCTCCTCTAAGTTAGCTGAAAACTGTTAGACACATCTGTTCCTGCTCCTATTGTCAAAAATAAGGCAGTCTTCTGTTTGCCTTCATTTTTATTGGCACTCACTACTTGAGCACACAGAGCAAAGTGCAGTCTAAATATTTTCCAATTCTATTTCCAGAAAAAGTTCCAGTTTTGATGACTGTTTTTCACTGTTCCGGTCCACCATTCAAGCCACTTCTTTACAACATTTTTACTCCTGGTATAATTTAGTGTTGGATCCATGGTACGGCATGTAAACCAAAACATATGGATTAATTGGAATCAATGCAGTGATTTGCTTGTAATTCTGAAAACACCCTTTTGTTACAAACAAAAGCTTTCCTCAAGGACTTTAATACCTTATAACAATAGAGAAAAATGCTGCAGGAGACAGAAAAATGTTTTTACATAAAGGTTAATTATACAACCAACTTTTCATGTGGTTGGCTCCCCAATGTTTAGCTGAATCCTATATGCAGTTTCTTAGACACCTGCACTTGAAATTGTTTAGGATCACTCACATGGTCATTAGTATTTCAAAGAAATAAGGTTTGAAGCTCTCATCTTTTATACATGTTGCCATTTAGGAACATGTATTTTTAGTCAAGTCACCTTATTTGTTCAAAACTGCTACTGCCTCTTGCGAATGTATTGTTTACATCCAGTTGCCTCTTTGTTTCTTCAGCTAAATGTATTTTTATTGCAAATACTATACTTATTGTTCAGGAGCTACATGGATTCAGGGTACCGAAGTTGTATAAATCAGGGTACCTTATTTAGTTGTATAAATTCTATTGCATCAGCCAAACTTAACATGGGCTTCTGTAGCTTTGCTTCTCAGACCGGGCAGCATCCAAAGGTCAAATTCTCAAAATTTTAGCATGCACTTAGCTTTTTACTCCCTAATTTACAACTGTTTATATTTAAAGTGTTATAACTCTTGGTTTCCTGTGCTCAGAGGGTTGTGTTTAGTAGTGCCTCCCATTCTAGGAAGTCAGGAGCTATCACTGGTCTGCTTTTACCAGGTCAAGATCTGTTATCTAACTTTGCTTGCATGACAGAACGGCTTCACAGCAACCTGCCAAATGGTAACACCCACACCATTTTGAGTGTGTTACCTCCTGCTTTTCCCCAGCCCCTTGGACTATTAATTATTCCATCACAATAATTAGATACAAAGTGGCTGTCCTACAGTGATGGCTAATAATTATTATTTCATAATGATATATAAAAAAATTACTTCCTGTCTGTCTCAAATCTGTAAAATCTTTGGTCTGTGCCCCACACCTGGCCATGCTGCAACTCAATCCATCTTGCATGACCATCTTGAAATTCACTGGGGATAACAGGCAGCATCTGGTGTTGCAAATGAAAACCTTGGGGTTAACCACACAGAAACACTGCCAGATTCTCTTTACTGTGATGATACTGGTAGATATTCAAACTGTCTCCAGACAGAGTTAAGTTTTCTTAAGGGTAAGGGAGACAGAACAACATCCTAGGCTGTTGGCACAGCAAGGGTTAGGCTTGCTCACTGTATTAACACACACTAGGCATAAGTAGTTTGCTTCGCAGATGTGCCACCTGTGACAGAGCTTCTACATTCTGTTCTGTCAGTCATTTACAAAACCCTCTAATAAGAGTTGACCAGAACTCAAATAAAATATTTTTTCCACTCATCAGACTAGTACTTTTTAAATGGTTCTCTCATTAAAACAAACTATTAATTGGAAGCATTGGAAACTAGGCTGAGCCATGGGGAAATATAATTTCTGCTCTGTTCCCTGTCAAACATTGCATACAATTTCTTTCACTGCAATTCCCACCTGGTACACATGCAAAACTCTGCTGCTGACAAGTTCAGCAACCACATGAGGTACTGAGACTTAACTGCACCATTGCTTTCTTTGTAACAAGAATGGTCTTCTCAAAGCCTGAGGCATCCTGTCAGGTCTGTTCAAAGCAAGCATTGAGTCTCCAGCTGTATTTCCCTGGGAACAAGCAGAAGACC
>NW_009954241.1:2381933-2398957 GCF_000747805.2 Chaetura pelagica
AGTTTTGATGCAAAATAGTCTGGAAATCCTCTATTTTTGGTTATTCATTTTTCTTACTGCTGTGGGAAGTTGATGGAAGCCAACTCTTACATTGCAGACACTGGATGATATTAGTTATTTTTGGTTTTGTCAAGATACTCACAAAGAGCAAGTTACATCCAGAAAGACAATTTTTCTAGTCTTGGTGGTGAAGAACACCCATTTCTTTGGAAAACTCACCTTCGGGTTCCTGCTGTCAGATTTTGACCTTCAGTAAAGGAGCATGGATGATAACAAACATCTTGCATCTGCTCACCCGCTTGCAGAAGTGCACATAATCACGAAATCACAGAATTGCTGGAGCTGGAAGGGATCTCTAGAGATCATCTAGTCCAACTCTCCCACTGACATAGGATACCCTAGAGCACTTCACACACAACTGTATCCAAGTGGGTTTTGAATATCTCCCTTTTTTTCAGCAGACAGGTTATAATTTCACTTATCCGGGCCCTAAAAGACATACATGAATTATCTACACAAATACATGTCTCAAATGAACATTATATCTGGGTTTCTCTCTTGTGCGTTAATGTGTTTGTTGTCCCACTTGTTTGCCAGTTTGACTTGTTTTCACACTTTCATTAAATGTGTTAACTCCTTTGTTGACATCAACCATACATGTACTTCCCAGTTAATTGTAAGAGATTTTGGGAATACATTCCCCATATGTTCTTTCAGAGCAAGGGGCCTAAGTCCCAAGATAGGCTGGATTTTACCAAAGTAAAACTGAATTTAATTAAAATACACTGTGCTAGAAGTGATTGAGGACTCCGGTGTTCACACAGGCTTCCCTCCTAGGTATCTTCCAGCTGACCATGCATTAGAACTGAGATTGTATAGGGTTTAGGATTGTAGCAAAAAAACCCATTACACTCACTTCAACATAATTCAAAAACATTTATGTCCCTAATATTGAACAGCAGACTGATGCTTTGAAGGTGATTTATGTGCAGTATGATCCAAAGTTTGCTGTCCACTTAAGAAAATAGCAAGTTGTCTCTCCCAATATAAATAAAAATAGGATCCAAGGGATACTTTCTCAATGGTCTTGGATAAGGACACAAAGTTCAGGCCACAGCTTCTACTGTTGAGTAAGGATCTGCAGCTACCTCTTCTTTATAAAATTAGGGTAACATTTAAAATCATAGAATCTTTTTGGTTGGAAAAGACCTTGAAGATCATTGAGCCCAACTGTTAACCCAGCACTGCCAAGTCCACCACTAAACCACATCCCTAAGCACCACATCTACATGTCTTTTAAATTCTTCCAGGGATGGTGACTCCATCACTTCCCTGGGCAGCCTGTTCTAGTGCCTGACAACCCTTCCTGTGAAGAAATTTTTCCTAGTATCCAATCTAAACTTCTCCTGGCCCAATCTGAGGCCATTTCCTCTTGTTCTATTACTTGTTACTTAGGAGAAGGGACCAACACCCACTTCACTACAATTTCCTTTCAGGTAGCAGTAGGGAGAGATAAGGTCTCCTCTCAGCCTCTATTTCTCCAGATGTAACCACCTCAGTTCCTCAGCCACTTCTCATAAGACTTGTGCTCTAGATGCACCAGCCTTGTTGCCTTTCTTTGGACATGCTCCAGAACTTCCATGTCCTTTCTTATAGTGAGGGCCCCAAAACTGAGCACAGTAATTAAATTGCAGCCTCACCCTGCTAAAGCAACATGACACAGCACTACAGAGCTTTCTGCAGCTGCTTCCATTGGTGACCAGAGACTGTTTACTGAAAATGTGATTAATGGGGCTGCTCTCAATTTCTGGGGCTTAGCTTGGTTCGCCTGTGGCTCAACTGTCCTGAAGGCATAACCTTAGCTGTGAAGTTTCCTCATTCATGTATTCAGTCAAGTTCCCTCAACCTTGCGAAGATGTTGAATTTTATCTTATTTTAAATCTGGCAAAGCTCCAATCCCAACCAACAGACACTGTAACTTTAAATTAGGAATTGTTCTTTCATCTTATTATTAGCATAATGAACAGTTTTGAATTTTTCAGGGTAATCAATGTTAAATTTGGCCAGTAGGTATGTGTATTAAATTTATCAAAGTATTTTTCCACTTCACTCAAAAACAAGTCTTCTGGGACCATGCTGCTTTCTTGGTTTTTTTAATGCTGTATTTTTCTAGTCCACTCAATAAATGACAATAGAAATTTGGCAGGAGAGCATCATCTGTGATGTCCCATCCCTGTCCCCTTTTGAGATGTCACTCCATTTTTAGCTATGAACTCCACAAGTACATGCAAACATTTGCAAGTCATTCTTATCTCTAGTTAGGTGCTTTGGAAGCAGACATGATCAGCTTCTGCAGACACAAGAAGCCATCCCAGCTGTGGTACTAAGACATTTGCAAAAATTTATAATAATATGAACAATTCTAAATAGTGTAAATTCACATTGGAAAAAATATTGCTACAGCAAAATATTAAACAATTAGCAAAACCAGATTTTTGTTTTTAAAGAGGCACTTTCATTTTGGATATCACATTGGTCAGAGCTGGAACTATGAGCAGCAAGGCAGCTGCATCATGTTTCCTCAAAGGGGGAAACGTTCTTGTGTGGTTCCCAATGAGAACCATAAAAAAACCCAAGGCCTCTAAGAACTCAAATAAAAATGGCTAGAATAGAGGAAAAAAGGGTGTTTTCAGTCTCCTTGTTTAAGAGGCCTGAAAACAGTTTTGGTGTAACTGTGACTATTCAGGGTAATATTTATTAGCTGACCATCACAAACCAGGAAAGGTTAACCTTTCCAAAGGCAGTTTGGCACAGACTGACAGAAACAGGACTGTAAACAAGACTCCTTTCAAAAATCTGTAAGAAGCTGTTTAATGGCAACCTTAACAAAAGGGTAGAGAAAGGATTACTTCACTACCAGTGCTCAAGGATAAGTAACATCTGTGAACATTTAAAATAAATTAGATTTAACCATCAATGCCACCAGCTCCATAAGGCAGCACAGAATCACTCCAAATTACTTAATATGTGTACTTACCAAATGACAAATGCCCCTTTCTACGTATGAAAAAAAATTATCAGTAATCTTCCAATTAATGTTTCCTACAAGGAATAGAAGCTTTTAATCACTTGATAAAATTTCCTTCTGCTTGGAAAAATGTTTGAGTTATAGCAGCAGGGCTGAACTCCCAACTCGGAATATATCTGTCCAAATTAGCTTTTCAACAGATCAAACACAACCAGCAAACAACAGGCACATTCCTTGCACACTTAGCTGATAATACTTAAATGACTACTGGCTACAAAAGTGTATTTGGGAGTTGGACAGGTGATGCTTTCAGATACCCAAAATTTAGAATGCCAGACTCTCCTGTATAAGCTTGAGAGGAATACAGTAGTCCAAGATTCAGTGTTGCTACTGCTGTAGACAACATGCCATATACAAATTATTTTTTTCCTTTAAACAAGAGGCCAGGAGCTGCCTGGTTTCCATGTTTAAGCTTTGTGGGGCTGCAAATTAATTCCACAGTACATAATGGCACAACAGAAAAGAACAAAAATTGTAGGCTGGTAGTTTTTATATATGATTTTCTAAAATTTTCTAAAAAATTTCTTTCCACCTGAAAGACAACTACTCAAGGCAACAAACAATAACATTTACTGGAAAGGGGGGGGGGAAAGAGCCAAAATAAAACAAAGACATACAATGCTTTTCATTCCTCAAGCCTCACTGCTACTGCTGCCATATGCGTATGTATTTTATGGTTTGATTTACTTTAAACATTGACAAAAGTGTATTGACACTGACTACTTTGATTTGAATTTCTAGATAAAAAAAAGCTTCTTTCTGTTTGAAAATATAATTTTATTCTAGTTAAATCTACTAAACTGGGAGTGTTTGTTTACAAGTATATCTGATTAAGCAAGTTGGGAAAATTATTCTTGATCTATTACATGATAATGTTGCAATAAAGTAATAAAAAACTAGCAGTGAGAAGACATCAAGGCTTGAAATTGCCAGGCTTTCATGAGGTATGTGATAATGTGGAAAACTTAGAAGGCAAGGATCTTCCATTCTGTCTCTTCTCCTTTATCACTCAGTCACTGCTCTATATATTCCAGGTAGGCTGCCTTATTAGTAACTATGCAAAATGGATCAAGAAGATTAATAAGAAGGAATGATAAAATGCAGGCTGAGAACTCACATTTGTTTTAAAAAATTCTTTCTACACTGGTCATCACAGTGTGACAAGACTGTATGGTGGTGACTTACTGGCTTAATGCTGAAGTGTTTAATTTAAAAAAACCCACACATTTGGACATTCTTTTACAGTAACAATTAGAAAGATCAACGAGTTCCTGCTCTCTGCATAGAATGTCAGATGAGCAAAGAACAGTAAAAATTTAGTCTAATGAGAACAGAAAATACTAACCCTTCTTTTTCCCTCTTATATCAAGTTTGAAAAATTAATTCATTACTAGAATTGTTACCACTGAAGATAACCAACAGCCTGTTGGACCCAAACTAGGAGGATTCTACTCTTTCTTCCTTGCAAAAGTGAGGTGAAAGACAACAACTAAGTCACACAAAGAGCCAAAATTTTTAGCTAGTGCACCTGCTCATAAATTCCAGAGAATATTTTTTTTGCCCTGCTGCTGTGTGAAAGACTCACACAAACAACAGGGGAGACTACATGAGTCATGGTCTTACATGTGGGAAACTGGCAAGGTAAATGTATATTAAAACACTTACCAAGCACAAAGTAAACACAGAAGAAAAATTAGAGGAAAAAATATATCCACTAATCTTTTAATAAAAACACATCTTGAAGTTTTATAATAGTCTGTGAAACAGTCTAAGAAAGAAGAGAGAAACAAGGCAATGAAGTTGTTCTACACTTTTCAGTGGGAAGGTACTGCCTGGAACACAGAGCACATTTTATTTCTAACAAAGCAACAAAACCCACCAGTGTAGTTGTGGAATAAACCCTAGAATAGAAACCTGTTTTCTCCATAGTTCAACAGGCCTACTAGGACTTATGGACTGAAGCCTCTTTTATCTCTCCTATAAAGGATTTTCTTATCTCCAAAGTTCTTCAGTTCTTTTTCTTCAATTTAGATTTCCCTCCTCAAACTTGTAGCTTACCATATAAATGGAGTTGATTTACTGCATGCAGAAACAAATGGTCTTACCATGTTTTATTTATTGGCATGTATAAAGCTTCCCAGAAGAGAAACATGTACATATTAAGTTATGTGGAATTAAAGAAAAAATATGCACAAAAGTTAAGATTGACTTAAGTAGTATACTCAGGGAATAGTGACCAGCATGAGTCCATTTGTAATGTATAATATGTAAGCCACAATTAAAAAAAAACTAAACACCTCCTTCTGCTATGGTTCACCAAAAAGTAATTTTATTCTGAAGCAGCTATATATCCTTAAATAGACATGACTACAAGAACAAGAGAGACTGCACAGAAATAATCTGATTTCAGCTTTCTTTGTATTTGTTATATAAAAAAATAAGGTAGGCATTCCAGTCCAGTTTAAATGAAGATGTACATTTTAAGTACCAAACTGAAATATTCTCAGTTGAGGTAATTCCAAATCCTCATTACATGTATTACGTAATGCAGAATTTACTTTGGTACACTATGTGTGGATGTTATCCCTTCAGAAATCAAACTGCCAAACTAATTACCTGGTCTATAATGCAGTAAAAAATTTAAACCAAAAGAAATTCAATATTTGACCTCTACATAAATAAATGCAAATATTTCTTGCATTATTTGGGTTGATTCTGTACAAGTTTTGGAAATTAATTTTATTTAAATATAACTCTTACAACAATTAAATCCAGTATCTTAATGAAAATGAGAAATAAAGGTTGACAGTTCTAATATAGAACTTGCACAACAGTTATTTTAACACTGACTAAACAACGAATGGCATATAAAAAGATTTAGAAATTACACATTTAAAAATGAAAATGTTTTATCTCAGATTCACTATGAAGATGACTTTTGCAAGACTACTGTTATCCTTTAGAATGCAACTTCATTCTTCACCTGCCAAACAAAGTGTACAAGTTATCACACCAAAATTTACAAAATAATTGATTTTACCATTAGTCTTACAAAGACCTATTTACACTTTTGAGATAAGTAAGCATCTTCTTCCCTTTAAATTCTATACATGTGTTCAAGCTTTAAGCCTATATTTAGATCTACAAAATCCCACAAGATAAAAAGTCTCTCAAATAAACATCTTAGACCATTAGAGTACAATGTCTTTATAGTGTGAACCAATCTCTTGCTAAATTACCCACTTTCATTACATGGACACCACCAGAAAATGAAGCACTCACTTTCACTGTTAACTCCTTGGTGCTGATGGGTTTGATTACTGAAAGCAGCTATTAGTCTGGAGGGGAGAACAAACCAAAGTCACTGTGCCAAGAGCTGAACACTCCCATACACTCCATGTCTAATTATTTGCAGTTTGTGTAATTCACTGAACCCTTTGTGGAACAACGAATCTCAACACCAAAGAGTTAATGCCGTCTATGCATAACTGAAACAACTCAAGACCATTAACTAGGGCTTAAATTCAGTTTGTGTTGCTACAATCTAGCAAGAAGACAGATTTATTTATTTTTTTCCTCAGTTTAAGATTTAACCCATACCCAAAAGAAATACCTGCTGTTTATAGCAGGCAGCAGTTACTCATGCCAACTATTAGAATTTCCAGAGCATTGGTTAGCTTGTTATTAAAAGAAGAGCAAGGTATAATTGCAAACAAGTACATGACTTTTTACAGAAGGCCTCACTGTGGTAAATTACATACAGCATAGTGTTCTCATTTTCCTTAAAGTGCTTATATCATTGTACAGATTCAAGATCACTTATTGTTTTAGGAGGTCTTTTAGTACAGCACCAGCACTAGCATCAGGGGACACTGGTAGTGGTGTAAAAGTAGGCAATGCATCAGAAATAGGTTTCATGAGCAGATGTCCAGAACTACTAGCAGGTGTTATGAGGGGCACTGCTGCAGAGCGAGGAGCTAAAAATGGATTTGCATCTGGTCTTCTGCTCATTCCTGAAACTCCAGAATCTGAAATGTAAAAACAAACAAACAAAAAAAATCAAAAAATCCCAAACCAAAACCCAACAACAAAAACACTTTGTTAGAAAGCTCTGTAACTCTAGCCAATTTTCAGGCATTTGTTCACAAGCAAGTTCTACAGTTGCTTATCACTTTTGCAACATGAAAATCGCTTTCTTGCCACAGACTGTAGACGGTCTCAGGTTTTCACTGCATCTTCTCACATCTTGGATCTCATCTGCCACTCCTTTTGCTAAACAATTCTTATGTCTACACTTTGGGCCACCAGTTTGGGCTGACCTAAATATCAAGGCACTCCAAGGACCTGCCAACCTCTTTTTAATTTTTTTTTAAAATATTTTGGGGCAGAGCTTGACAGTTGGATGCAATGATTTAGAGACCTTTTCCAACCATGACAACTCTGTGATACTGTGCTTGTTGGCAGCTGAGATTCAGTAATAGCTCAGGCTACCCAGAAGAATCTGTTGAAGTCTTTGACAGCCTTTGCCAAGGTTCACTTCATATATGCCATGTCAGAGAAGTCTTGCTGACTGCAGCACTATGCCAAGGTGTAAAGGCCCTTGCGCATGCACTGCAATGCAGCACACAGGTAGGTTTCCCACCTCCTGCTGTATTGGCACAGCTACCCCTGGGTCAGCCCCCAAAAAATCTCTAAATAATCATCATGGACAGCAAGTCACAACTTTGTCTTGAGGCAAAGCTTAATGTTCACTCATTGCTCAAATTCTAACCAACTTTAGTTTTAATGAAGAAAAGTATTTATTAATACTTTAAACAAAGATTTAAAAAGAAAAACTAACAATTGACTTGCCCCTCCTCACCTTCCTCCATCAAATCCTCACTCAGCTCCAGATTATAACCTGTTCTCAAGGTTCCCACATCAGGTTTAGCACAGAAACTACACTGACATTCCCATATAATACCAATTGTTTGGATAGCTGATTTTACTCAGGTGTTTCTGTTTAAAAAAAAAGCCCTCTTTCACTATGTAAAAGCATAAAAATTCTCATAAATCTGTGTTCAGGACTTTAAAACTGCTACCATATTGTTTATTTCTAGGAACAAAAACCGTAAAGTGCCCAAACAATTAAAGAGATACATATAATGGGTGTCTAGTTCTACAAGCCAGTACTCTAGATCCTGAAAGGACCCAAGAATTTAGTTTCTCCAGACAAGGAAATTGTTGGGGTTTTTTGCCAAGTAAAATAGATACTGTACCTATTATATAACTTCCTTGTAGTACAAGGAAGAAAAACAAAACCAAGATCAAACTTAATTTAGGTTCCTTAGAAAAATAAATACTGCTTTCAGAGATAAATTGGTATTTCAGAGTAGATATTTATACTTTGTAACATTCAACTACTTTAGGTGAATTGAAAGATATTTTTTTTAGCATATATATCCCTCTGTAGATCTGTGTAATACTGAGGATTTTGGTTTGGGCTTTTCTAAAATTTACAGTTGAAAGTTTCAATCTATACACACTTCCACAAATCAGCAGGACTCTATTAAGGTGAAGTCTAAACACACGTAAAAAAATTAAGTACAAACTGGATCAGTCAAAGTAAAGATTTGGGTGTTACTGAGACAAAAGTGTAGAGTTCCTTATAGAATCGGGAGTACAAAAGCAAAAAGTAATTTCAACACACATAATGTAAGTATAATTGTTCTCTGCTGTAGAAAAATCAAAGTGCAGACTCATGCACAGCTTACAGAGATTACAAATCAGGCCATATACTTAACCAATTTTATTTCAGTCCTCTCTGTGGAACTAGGTTCTACATACGAGAGAGGCACTACAAGGTTGGTACTACTTGCATTCTTCACTCAGTGAGACTCACGCTGATCAAAAGGGATGCTGGAAATGAGGGCTGGGTTCACTGTGAAACCATATGGAGCTGTCTGCACTGCATCTGTTTGGCTCTAAAAGATGCTGTTAAAGCTTTTCGATATCACAGGGAAATTGGTCCCTCTAATCTTCTGTACTAAGATTTTAAGGAGCAGGTTATGGAAGCAGTGGGAAAGGGGGGTGGGGAAAGAAGAAAAAAAAAGGAAATAAGAGAAAGGAGAAAATTAAATTCATAGTTCACAAGTGAGAAAGTACAGAATAACTGAAATTCCCTTGAAAATTCTACCCTTAGTTATTTATGCTCTCCATAAAGATTCAGATTTTCCTTCAAATGTTACCTTGCATTTGACTGTTGGATGGAGTACTTGTGGTTTGACCAGTTCCTGCTGCTCCTAAAGGTTTCATATGGACAGACAGTTTGGGTGGAGGAAGGCTTGGGCAAGATTCTGTTTCAAGGAATTTCACAAACAATTCTGAAAAAGACTACAAAAAGTTACTAGTTATTATATTTTACTGATGCTCTGTTGAAAAACATGTAAGTTAAAAAATATATATAAAACAAAAAGCTGTCAACAGCCTTGAAAAAATCCTGTTTGGTACTTAGTACTTGGTCCTGAGTATTCCTTAGTGAGTTACAATGAAATTTTTGAAATAAACAGGTTTTGTCGTCTCAGTGGTATTTATGCAAAACTGATAAACTCTACAGATAACACGTGTACTTCCACCATGGTTCCATTACTGATATAAGCCAATTGTTTCACAGATCCCACACTGGTACTGACATCACAGGATTTCCTTGTGTCCATGTTTGAATCACTCCTCCAGAAACATATAAATATGAAACTTATTTTTTTTTTTTTACCTTTCTTACTTTCTTTGACAAAGAGTCTTGAATAAAGGAAGCATGGAACAATTAAGGTGTCAGTAGTGTCACAAGATAAAATTTTGCTTAGTAAAGCCTGAAATACACACACAAAATATTTTCCTTTTTTGCATCCATATTTAATCGGATCATAATCCTCTAGTGGCCTAGATGCCTGCATTATTTTAGTGGGCAAAAAGCCTAATCCCTACACTTCAAGATAATTTACAGGAACCAATTCTTAATGTGCTTTTCTATCTCAATGAGCAAAAAAACCCGAAGTTAATCCAAAAAGCCCAATCCCTCAGTGCTCTGTCCTTGAGTGCATGATTTACTGGTCTCTAAATGGAAAGTTCCACAGATTAACTGCTTCTATGGATGACACCATGAGAACTGTTGCTTTACAGAATTTGAAAGTTTTAAATATCAACTTTATATGCCATACATAAGAGGCACTAGCGGCAGAAGCTGAGTAAGGTTTTAAATTGAAATTTAAAGGACATATAGGAAGTCAGTCATCAAAGTAAGACATCATGGCCTTCTGTACTGTTGAGTACTGCAGAATTCAAGACTCTTACATGTACTTAAACTCCAGCACTGCCAATTTACAAGATAAAAGTCCACATTGTAAGAAGTCAGTGAGCTCAGGGACCAGTGGAACAGTAAATGTTTCTGTATTAGCAGAACACTTTGTATTGTATAATTTTCATCAATGTCTATATAATTATATAGTGCAGAAAAAACCCCAACTTATGCCAAAACAGTTGCACAAAACAAAATATGAAAGATATAGCAGCATCAGTAAATGAAGCTCAACAAACTGATGAGCCAAACACCAGCATTAATCCACTCATGCTTAATTCTTACACTGTTAAAAATGTTCTGATGAGTTGGCCGCAGAGGTGTATTAGGGACACTCTTTGACCCAGCTCCTCCACCAAGCCAGCCAGTCACCCATCTTGTAACACCTCGTTGGTCTTCAGATAATAACTAGAAAGTATTTTTTTAAAAAAGTTAGGAAACAACAAAAAAATGAAGCAGATAAAAAGAATGTAATATTATGCTCATTATATTTATTCACAGTAACTAGATAGGAATCCTACAGATAAATAAAAGCTTTTATTACTGTCAAATCCTTATTACCTGCCTCCAAAAAACTGGCAGAGGAAAAGTGTGGCTATTTAAAAATACAAGTCCTACAATACATAGTGGCACATATAAAACTGGCCTACTTTTCTGTAACTGACATTATTACAGATATTCTATGTAACAGCACAAAGGTAAATACCACCTGCATTAGCATTCCTCAACAACATGAGATCCATTCTATTAAAATAATGTTATCAAAAGATTCCATTAACATCACCCTGGTCTGCATAAAAAGATAATTCAGGTGAGAGAACAAAAAACATACTTTCCCCACTAGAAGTGAAGGGCCAGTCACATTTAGTTCAGTAACAAGTGGCTCTATTTTCAGGTAAGCATACCAGAAATCATAAAGAAAGTCTAGCTTTGTGTGAAGTATTACCTGATCAAGTTCTTCCTTTTTTATTCCCAAGATACTTCCCATTAACCTTAACACCTCAGGACGTTTATTTTTTGGAGTATGAAAATGTCCAACAAAGAGATTCCTCATCAGGAGCCTGCAGAACAAAGAAGCTTGTTATACAATCTGCTCTTACATAGCAGCTGATCCCGTAATATTGATGCATTATTTCCTCACACTCTTGTCTAATCTACAGTAGTAGAAAAAAAAAATCTAATACAAGGAACTAAAAGGGTACCTCACCCATTTCCTTCCCCTACAAGTTGTATTTCTTACACAGTTAATGTCACTTTGGACAGTATTAGAAACACCGTATGCAGTAAGGTGAAACTGAATTGTATGTGAATAAGTTTTGGTATAAATAAAACAATCAGGGAAAATTTGCTTATCCTTCTTTCAGGGTTTCAGGTCTAAGAGATTTAAGAAAAAGACCAAGGAAGAGAGATTTATACAACATCCAGGTGATGTTACCTACATGAAAGGGTTTGCTGTTCACACATTACAACAGGTAACTCATTCTATCTCCATTTGGAGAGCTCATGCTATTGAAGTGCAATTCTTCTTAAGAAACACAACAGTAATTCTAATGTATATACAAATTAGGCTTACTAATCAACATGACTATTTACAACCACCAAGCAATTGAAAAATGTCTAAGTAATGAAAGTATAATTGTAACATCATATACAGAAGGGCAGATATGAATTACTCTTGCAACTATGTTATTAATATATCTGTATATCAGAACACATAGTGTGAGGAATAAAACCCCAAAATGTGTGTCGAATCTTTCATTAAAGACTTACTTGTCTACTTTTCCTTCTGTGCTGTTCATAAGATTCATTAGTTTATTTTGTACATCTTCTAACATTTCTCTTCTGAGCTCACCTATAAAACGTTATGGCACAGCAAATAAAACAAAAATGGAAACTCTGAAACTGTTGCAAAATTTATTAATAACACACATTTTAAAATAAAAATATGGTAATATTGTGGGTTTAAAAAAACCAACAAAATCAGATTTATTTTTTTATAAAAAGTGTCACTTTAGCTTATGATTTAAAATAATAGTACTTAAAATTTCTACAACAATACTCATTGCTAAAGTACAGAAACTGAGAATAAATCAGCCGCAGAAGGTCTGATGAACTGCTTTGTTCCACCTAGGTAGTAACAAAACTGGAAAGAAACTCCTGATCAAGGTCCTGCAGTGGCAATCTTTCTCATCGTCTGACCAAACTGCATGTTGGCATCAGGTCTTCTGAGCTCAGTATTTAACCTCAAATATTTCCTAAACAAACATATTCTACAAGATACTACCTTTAAAGTTAATTATTATTTTATTAGGAAAAAAGTAAGTCTTAATCACACAAAAAAGCTTGACAAATAGATTATAACATACACTGTCAATGTGAAGACCAACTCTACCCTACAATTAGATTAGCAGAAATTGAGCTTTTTCTCCTCTCTCTCTCTAAGGCTTATTTTCAAATCCTACAGAAAAACTGCAAAGCAGCTTAATTTCCCTAGCATTTTAGCATGAGTCTAAGAACTGCTTGTTAAAATGCTTAATTTATAAAATAAAACCCAGAAAAGATAGGTACAGGAAACATGTATCTTGTTAATTTCTAAAGTCTCCACATCTTTGTATGAAAAGTCATTTTTATAAATTTTTATACCCTTCAAATCATCTGGGATGCATGAAAAACATTCCATTCTAATTTCCATGTGACTTTCAATCTAATAAATGCATGCCATAACCATGCTGACACAACATGGTTCGCAATTAACACCAATAATTCCATGAGAAGCCACATAGACTTTTAGTATATATACATCAAAGAGCTACGCTGTGAAATGGATACAACTTAATATGTCCTGTTCAAATACTCCACATTTTTATATAAACACTTTAGAAACATTAATTTTATAGAGTACAGAGTAGAACAAACTAACTAGTTTGGGAAAATTTTTATTCAAGGAACATTAAGGACTAAGCTCCTTATTCAAAACAAGTTAAAAACCAAACAAAATTATATATATTAAAGAACAATACATCTTGTAACAACTACATCCATAGGCACTGAAATCCATTCCAATAATGTGACTGCACTTCAGCACTCCTCTCAGAACGCCAGGATGAGACACATGAGAATTCATCTATGGTTTCAAGGTTTAAATTTACTGAAAAATATGCTACTTTGTAAATGTGGTTAAACAGGACTCCAATGCTCAAAGGAAAACATTTGCAATATAATTATGGAATGATAAGAGTTCTATGAGGATACATGGAAGCTGAGTTTTTATTTGTGTCTCCACAGAGTAAAAGAGAATTTAAAAAGTTAAGCTACTAATGTCACAAGATGAAAAAACAGCATCTGAAAACAAGTTTCAAGTAAGTGTCCTGCTGTTGCTATTGCTCTACAAAGCAGGACAATGGGGAGCTTCCTTTTCAATTTTTATTCATATGATGAATTTTAAAACAAATGCATTAATAATTTCAGTGAAATGTTACTGTTGTTTTCTATTTTCTCCTGGCAAAAAGATTTTATATCAAAGATGACCAAGTTTTAAGGACAGCTACACAGCTATATTCAAACCACACTGACTATGCAACTATATAATTAAATGTAACTTTTTAATAGAATACTTCCTTTTAAAATAGAATCTTACAGTTGAAAAGGATTTAAACATGTACTTTGTGTGTATGAAAATAATGAATAACAAAGAAGACCTGAGCCAAAATTCAGTATGGACTGCTGTAAACCAGACATTTGCAACAGTCTCCAATAATTTGTTAACCATTTATGGCAATCCAGAAAACTGCATCTGGTACATCTTACACTTTTCCATTAAAATCACTTCTCCTGCCAAAAAAATCCATAAAGAAGTCCTTCAAAAGATTTGGCCAACAGAACTATGTCTGGGAATGTATTTGGCCAATTTTCAGTAAGACATTATATGTTTTCTTGTGTAAACAGAGACAACTGAGTGGTCACTTTTTTTTTCCCCTCAATAAAAATGATGATTTATTCTACAACAACATTAAAGTGCTGTTTCCTTAATGTGGCAATCCCTTCTCAATTTTTTTAACAAGTAAATCACTTGCTAGTACAATTTAGCTTGATAAAATACTGAGAATCAGTTTCTCCCCTCCTGCTTTCATTTGCCAAGGTTTGCAAAATTAGCCAAAAATTAAGAGCTCCCCATTTGAGACTGCCCTACTTGCCTATGCCAACATTTCAATCTAGGGTGTTTGAAAACTTGTGCTGTGAATGTCTTGTGAGACACAGATACTCTGATCAGTCAGTTCAAAACAAATCATTATTTAGTTGCACATTCATGTAGCAGCTTGAAATCTAATTTAGTTTGTAAAATTCACATATGAACTCAGGGAGTGCTCTGATGATGCCCCGTGGATGCCAAAGTGCACTTAGACACAACTGGATTTAAGTAAGTGCACATTCAATTATGTAGTAGAAAAGTTGTAACTTTTTTGTAGAGTTCTTGCTGAAATTGTGAAGACTTTCAAATTGCTTTTTACGTCAACTATGTGATCATAAGCAATTATGATTTAAGAAAATATTGCATATTTCAATAGTAACACAATTAATAATTTATAAGTTAATAGGAATAATTAGTTGTCTATGTTTAGAGCAAGAGTTATCACTGCATCCAGCAGAGATGATGTTTCAAGTCTTTCCCCAGCAAGCCTTAATTAAAGGCAGTCACCCACAAATTTCCCACAGACATAGGGGAAAAAAACCCCAGAAAGTAAGAGCTATAAAGTAACCATAGAGAGTGAACAAACCTCTGCTCTTTAAGTCCCTTTCTAGAGCTGCTTCAGGGACTAATCATAAGTTTTCCTCCAATTTCAGATTTATCCCATGTGCTCAGTGAAAGCCTGACCATAACAGAGTATGCTGCAGTAATAGCAAAATATGGTGACCCACAGAAATATAGAGGGAGGAGAAAGCGGGACTCAGGTGGGAAAATTGAGGAGGAAGAGTTAGATTAAGGCATTTAAAAGAAAAAAAAAAAAAGTCTTAATATTCCCTCAGCAGTCAGCAGTTAATAAGATCACCCATATCAGACCTGTCATGCAACTAGACACAGAAAAGTAATTTTGGGTGGGTCTTTGGGGTGGGATTTTGGGGTGGGTCCTTGGGGTGGGATTTTGGGGTGGGTCCTTGGGGTGGGATCCTTGGGGTGGGATCCTTGGAGAGGATCTTTTGATGGGTCCTTGGGGTGGGATTTTTGGTGGGTGGGATTTCTGGGTGGGTCCTTGTGAGGGGATCCTTGGGGGGGGATCCTTGGAGAGGATCTTTTGGTGGGTCCTTGGGGTGGGATTTTTGGTGGGTGCGAGTTTTGGGTGGGTCTTTGGGGTGGGATTTTTGGGTGGGTCTTTGGGGTGGGATCCTTGGAGAGGATCTTTGGGTGGGTCCTTGGGGTGGGATTTTTGGTGGGTGGGAGTTTTGGGTGGATCTTTGGGGTGGGGGTTTTTTGGTAGATCCTTGGGGTGGGATTTTTGGTGGATCCTTGGGTGGATCCTGGGTGCTGGGAAATCCAGCAAAATTCTTACTAGTCCAAAGTCCTGCTTTAGCCAATGCTATGACTTGATGCTCATGCATACTAAAATTAATGCATAATGAAAAAAGAAGTGACCATATGTTATTCATATAGCTATTTTGTCACCTCTAAGTGAGGTTATTTTTTTTCCATTTGATTAGAATCAATAGCATAAGGCCATAAAACAGAAATACACTGACATTGTACCGGTTTTTAGTAAAAAGTTATTCTGCCTTTTAGGCTTTCCTACAGTTTTAATGCTAAACATGTTCATGAAAGAGAAGTCAGTGCATCTCTTATGGAATTAATGTTTCAGTGATGTCCTAAAGAAGAAAAAACGAACAACACTACCTGCCAAATCATCTAGTCAAGCCTCTCTGCTCAAGCAGGGTCATCTACAGCAGACTGTCCTGGACCACAGCCACTTGGGTTTTGAGTATCTCCACTGATGGACATTCTGGGCTACACCAGAGCTCTTGGAAACCCATTCCGATGTCTGACCACCCTCATTGTTACTATTCTTCCTTTCCAAAACTGTTTCTTCTGTCAAATTCCTCTACCATCTGGCCAAGTTTTGTCTTCAAATCCAAAGTAATGACATTCACCCAATATCAGAGTACTTAATCTGGAAACAATATGGAAGGCATTTTTCTAAGTATAAGAAATCAAGGAGCTTATTTTAATGGAGATCTAAAAACATGATATAAAGATGTGTGTCCAAGACCTTCCACATCATCTCTTCAGCTAGTCTCACATCTGTGGAAAAGCTGCTCCTTCTACACCTCTAATCAACATCACATCCTTTCTACCTCATGGTGTTCCTGTGTCTTTGTCAAATACGGTAGTTACTTACTTGAGAAAATGTGACAAAACTTGGTATTTCACAAACTTTAAAAAAATACACTTAAAGAGCTAAATGAAGGGCTTTGGTATTTACTGAAAAAAATAAATCCTCCAACTACTACAAGGATTTCTTTTGAGAAAGATCCCTATCAGAAGGCAAGCATACGTTTAAGAAATTGCTTTATAAACTAGGAACTCCTCAAAAGGTGGCAGAGAATTACTCTTTC
>NW_009954241.1:2399024-2418848 GCF_000747805.2 Chaetura pelagica
TCTTTCCCTCATAGGAGATACATTTTGCTAAGTTTCTAGGAATAATATTGTCTCTTCAGCTGCTTGGAATGTTTTAAGCAGAGATTAAAACAAATGTAGTTACCTTCTTTCTTAAGCTCTTCAATCTGCTCCTCTTTGATGTCAAGCTGCTCAGTGAGCCTTGATGCTGCATCCAGTGCAGCATTCGCCTCTTCCAAACTTTCCTGAAGAAAGGGCAGGAAAGAGACAAAAAGAGAAGCAGAGGAATTCACTGTCACAATTATGCTAATACAAAACAAATCAAACATAACAGAGACTTCAATCACTTGTCTTTAGAACAACAGGGCTGTAAACATCTGCAGAAAATGGGATGGTCAGCTGAGGAAGGCTACTTTGCTGACCTTCTTTTAATGCCTCCCTCTCTTCCAGGGAAGAGAATTTAACTACATAATTTGATGACAGATGAATTCTTAGACAGTAACACTTAACACAGCAGATAAAAACAAAAAATTCAGTCAAGAATTAGCATTCAGTTTCATAGTGTCCAACTTCATTTTTCAGCTCACCTGCAGTGATTTAACTTTTTCTTCTAAGTTTTCTGCTTTTTTTCTCCATTCTGCAGTCTGTTTTTGGTGTTTCTCCAGCTCTGCTGAATACATAGCTTTTTCTTCTACAGGGTTAAAAATACAAAACAAAACAAATCTTGTTTCACAACATGTAACTTTGTATCTTTTTGGGATACAAAGCTGAAAAACCAAAGCATTATCATGTCTAGTCTTCATGAGGCAGAGGTGGAATTCAAATTTCATAAATGGGATATTGACCATCAGTTTTCACAGGGACAGAATTGTTTTTATATGTTTTTTTAAATGACAACAGATTGTGAAGTTCAAGCTATCAAAAAGGAAATCAGGTATCTAAATTTGAACACGCACTGAAGTATGGTTAACTACTCCAAATGAAAAACACTTGTTGCACTCTTTGCTGTTTCATGACGGCACTTACCCTGTTGGAATTGCTCTAGTACCATCTGCAGGTTGGCCAGTGACACTGCATACTGCTTCACTTGGTCCTGTGAGATGGTGAGCTGTAGCATAGTTTCATCTCTCTGCTTGGAAACCAGGTTTAATTGCTCTTGCAAAGATTCAACTTGCAGATTAGCTTGATGACTTAATTAAAATAAAACATTTTATTTATGAAGACAGTAACAGAAGACATCACAGAGCAAAATGGATCCCAGCAAAAATAGCCTACCTTTCAATTTTTCAGCTCAATTAATAAAAATGCAGGCAATTTTCTTCCTAGTACCTCTATCAAAAAACCCCCCAACCTAACAAAAGATTTTTAAGAAGCCTGATAATAAAATTTTGGTAATAAAAAAAGCCTAATTTTTTTTGGAAGTGCATTATAAAAAGAATAAAACAATCATTGTAGTCCATTATTGTAACAGCACTTTTACCAAATAAATATTCAGTATCTTGCTAATTGTTTGCTTCAATTACTACATGAACCAATTGGTCTTTTTTTCCAATTTTACTTTTAAAGCCAGCTTTCAAGTACTCCGTATATCTTGCTCCATTCTTATCACTGAATACTCCGTTGAACTTCTCATTATGCAAAATATTACCAACCTCATTTATTCCTATGGCAGTCTTTTTAAAGGTGGGAAATAGGCAGTATTTCTTGAAATATATTTGACAAGTTTGATGAGGAATTAAGAAACATTCTGACGCACAGTTTTTACTCAACATTCTCCAAAGTTTCCTACTTACTCCACAATTTTTCACAACAAATTCCACTCAGCTCAGAAATATCTTTGCTGACAACATTTAAGTGCCATCTTTGGCACTTAAAGAAAACTGAAAGACTGAATCTACACATATTTTTTAATTAAAATACTTTTTCATTTGGACAAGCATGACAAGATGAAAAATGAATTCACTTGTCCAAAGTAAGCAATCTTCCTTTAAATAAAACAATATTAAAGAAGCCAGGATAGGCATTGAGTAATTTTAATACTTGGGTTTTCATTATCTAGTTGAGAAGTATGATTATGGCAAATAAATAAAAAGCCACAACTGACTCTAGCATCCTGGATTCTGTTTGTTACGAGAATTTTTAATGCATCTTGATATTTATACATATAGTTTTATATACACATACACACACATATATACACACACTAAAAAGAAAAAAGCTTACAGCAGTGTGTACTTTCCATGGTATCTGGTATAAAGTAAGGATGCATACTTGTCTTGAAAGCAATTCACAAAGCTCAACAGTCACATCTGTGCGCTGAAGCATGTAAGAGTCTTTCAAACTGAATGAAGCCTTGACTTAAAAGTCAGTTAAGTCCATCTTTTTTGACATGACAGACAACTAAATTGGTGGGTTGAGGGATTTTTCTTGTTTCCACTTCTAAGAACTATTGAAGATAGGAGATTTCAATAGCTGCTACTAAAAACAGAAATATCTTCTTAAGTTCTCAACAGTAGTCAAATATATTTCAAACCACCTTCTTATTTTAGAGTGACAAAAGTTCATACATTTTTGTTTTCTCATGTGCTTAGCATGTTCCAGAATGGTAATTCAGTAAAATAAAGCCATCGGTACCAGTTTAGATAACTGATACTTACAGCCAACACCACTGCTGTATAAATTACAAGAATACCTGGCATTCTCTACTGCAGTAGATGAGGACAGGAGTTTTTCTTCCAAAACGACAACTTTTTTCCGCAGCTTGACCTCCCTGTCTTCTGCAGCTAAAGCTTCTCGTGTGTAGGACTCCTCCATTTCTAACAGGTGGTTCCGTAACCGCTCCAGCTCCTGATTGAGGCGCTGCTCCTTCTCACGTAAATGTTGTATCTGTGCAGAACATACCCTAAGTTGCTTGTAACACCACAGAACCACACAGAATCACAGAATGGTCATGGTTGGAAAGGACCTCTGAGGACACTGAATCACCTTTCATAAAAGCAATTTAAGCAAACATAAAACATGCCCATTGAAGCAAATTGATACACATGCAATTTTAAATGCTTTTTACAGGCGATTGCTACCAAGAATAACCCAGATAGCATTACAAATGTGATTTCTTACTCTTTATTTTATTTCTTGCTACTGTAAATTATTTGGTGGTGTACCTCACTCTGCAGGGCATTGCTCTCCATTTGCTTCTGTTTGAGTGCTACCATTACTTGGTCTCTCTCTTGCTGGAAAATAACAGCCTTTTCCTGCATTGATTTCACTTCATTTAAAAGCTGATTCAGTTCTCCTGTTTTGCCCTGTTGAAGACACAAACAGCATTTCAAACATGGCAAATAGTTTTACCAAAGGAGACAGTCTTTGCCAAGAAGAACATAACGACAATACTGATATAACAAGGTAAAGGGCAGAACACCCCAGACCATAGAAAAACATTTGGCAAAAACATTATTTTTAAGTTACTTCACTCACATGTCACAAGACAAAGTAAATGCTATTGCTAAAAGACACTACAGAGATGCATCGTCTTAACTCACTGCTGATACCTACCTGTCCTTAAACAAGAGACATGTATTATGTACGCAGAGGTCTCTGACACTTCTGTACTTGAAAATGTCATTTTTCCTACAGTGTCTGGAATTTGTTCTCTGTGATAAGATGTTTATTAGGCCATGCCCATGTAAAGCATCAGCCTTGGTAGGTCAACCTGTCCAAACTTAAGACTGAACACATGAAGTCTTTAAAAACAAACCATAAGATAACCTCACTCCCAAAGATTGGCCTTCAGTCACAGCAATGTCTGTCATGTTTTCAGATGTCAAATTTCAATGAATACTGTTCCCAGTATAATAGATATGCTGTTCCAAATTTACCACAACTTTACATTAATTAGCATATAGAGGAAAAGTGTATGTTACACAGAATTCACAAATACACATGAATGCACTTTCAGTTACTTGAAACCTTTCAGCATGCTCTTTACCTTGGTCTCATATGTTGTCCTGAAAGCAGTTACATCTATTGAATATGAACACGCAAGCAAACCTTCTCTTTTTATGTTGTATTATCTTCTGACACACACGAAACACAGAACTATTTGATTACAATTTTGTGTAGCTCTCCATGGCAAACACAAAGTGTGTATCAAGAAGTTCTCCAATTTGTGCAAGAAAAACGTCCAGACTAATGTTCCGTGCTTGAGACACTGAAAGCCTAAGCCACCCATGAGTGCAAGTCTGCAGGCCAAAGACATGCAACACGGAGAACCTAGCTAGACAATGCTGTTTTCTTCAAGTTAGAACAAAAAATAAATAAAACAAAAAAGTAAAAGTGTGAATTTGTAAAGTATTAGTACACTTCAGATGGGCAAGACTGATGAACACAAAAATTCTCAAGGATAATTCAAAGCTACTTTTCACAACGTAACTGTGCTTTTAGACAGTAAAACTCATTGTAAATCTGTAGTATTTCTGTAGAACAGGATAGGGAAACCTCTACTATGAGCAAACATAGCTAATCATCTGTCTTAAGTCAAACTCCTCCAAAAAAACTTAAAAATCCAAGTTTTGCTGCATTACACTGCAGATTAGCTGGTGGTTTGTAAAAGTTTCAAAGAGAAGTGAGTGGGATGAGACACTGGAACAGGTTGCTCAGGGTAGGTGTGGATGCCCCCTCCCTGGAAGCGCTCAGGGCCAGGCTGAATGGGGCCTTAAGCAGCCTGGCCTAGTGGGAGGTGTCCTGGCCCATACAGGGGAGTTAGAACTAGATGATCTTTAAGGTCCCTTCCAACCCAAATCATTCTATGATTCCATGAAAAACAGTAGAGGAAACCATTTAGGAAAATTTGTCCTGCTGGCCAACTCTGCAAAAGTTTGGAGCACTATACAGTAAAAATAGTATAGGGCACTTAATGAACAACAGGGTCAAAGCAAAATATTAAGCAGCTGTTCAAGCAATTTCCAGAAAAATGAAAAATGTAGCTTATGGCTGCATAATTAACAGATAACACTGTACAGCACCCACCTGCTAATTCTGAATTTCTCAATTTTTGCAGGGTGATGATTTTTGTTGTGGTATAATGCAGTAAGGAGACACAAACAGATTTCTGACAGTTAATTGCTACATATACCAAAAATGCATTACCACATGACTAGATTTAAAATATATTCATAAATACGAATGTACATACCTGTTCTTTTTCTTTCAATAGCTTCTCAAAAGCAAGAGCTTTCTCCTTCATTGAGTGAGACTCAAACTCTTTCTCTTTCAGCATCATTGAAAACTGCATGTTAGTTTCTTGAAGTGCTCGGAATTCTGTTTCTTTTTCCCTGCACCTTGTAACTATTTTTTCATTTTCTTCTTTCAGTTTTCGAATATCCATTTCTAAAATTAAATTTCTTTCTTTAAGATTTGTCACAGCCTGCTTCAAAACCTCATTTTCGTTTTCTTTGTTACTAAGATTTTCACTCACAGACAGTAACTGATCACTTTTAGATTTAATTAATATGTCTTTTTCCCTAAGTGATTTCTGCAAGACATCATGTTTTTCTTTCATCTGCCTCATCTCTGACTCAGTCTCTTCTTGACTTTTTCTTTCAATCTCTGATGCTGTAGCCACAGAATCAGATAATCGTTGATTATTTTCCTGAAGAGTCCTAATAGTTGAATCTTTTTCTTGCAGCTTTTTTTTCAGTTGTTCCAACTCCTTTTGAATGAGTTTAGACTCATCACTGAGTACTTCAGGTGCACTGTATTGAGCACCCGAAAGCTGTGAAACAGTGGAAGCTGTTGCCACAGATGGTGCTACCAAATCAAGTTTACTCAGGAGAAGATCCTTGGTGTTATGAAGCTGTCCTATGCTATGTTGAACTTGTGCTAATTCCTGACTAAAACTTTTCAGCTGTTTCTCATTCTGTTCATAAGTCTGAATCAAGCCATTATAATCGACCTGCAACTTTGAATTACTCTCACTTTCAACTGAAATTTGTGCTTGAAGCTTGTGTAACTCTTCTTGAAGGTGAGCTGACTCATGCTGCATGTTCTGAACTGTGGTTATTACTTGCTGCTTCCACTCTTCCATCTTCTTTACTTGCTGTTTTAGTTTATCACGTTCTTGTAGAAGTTCCTCAAATTGGTTAGTGTTAACACCTCCTGATCCATTATCAGTACCGGTAGTGGATGTCTGTAAGACAGTCAATAAGGTTTGGCATTTTTGACTAAGAGCATCTATTTCAATATCTTTTTCTCGAATGATACGGGATAAATTCTGAATAGTTTCTCTAGACATGTCTTGACTGCTGTTTTCAGATCTATTAGATAACTTTTGATTCTCCTCTTGCAACCTTATCAAAGCTGCTTCTTTAGCAGCAACTATATCCATGATATTATGATACTCTGTTTTTAACTGACTGTTTTCTCTCGTCTTTTCACTTAAAACTGCCAATACTTGTTCTCTCTCCATAACATAAGCTTGCAGCTGCTGCTGAAGACAAACAACATCCTGCCTATAGGAAGCTGAGGAAACTCTAGCATTGAGAGCTTGTATTTCTAAATCCTTCTCTTGAATGATCCGATTAAGTTTGCCAACTTCATCCTTAGACAACTGATCAATTTGGTGGCTTAGAGAAACATTCTTTTCATTTAGAAGCTTAATCTCCATCTCTCTTTCTTTGATACCTTTCACCAGTCTTTCAATTTCAGCTTTAGATAAGTCATGCTTTTCATTTCCATTTTCTCCATTAAGAGTTCGAACTTTGGTTTCCTGAAAGAGATCCGAGGAATCAGTCTGAATGATCTGTCTCTCTTTGTGCAGCTGAGTTTTAATTTGTTCGATTGTTTTCTGCAAGTTTTTAATTTCCTCATCTTTCTCTAAAGAAAGTCTTTCATGTGTGACATTCATTTGCTCACATTGAAATTTAGACTCATCTATTTCCTTTCTTTGCTGCTGCAAAGACTGCTGAAGTTGCACTGTTGTTCGATTCTGATCTTCTATTGTTTTTTTATGAACTTCTATTTCTTCTTCAAGATTATTCTTTATCACTTTTAACTGTGTTACCTCACTCTCAAGTTCAATAATAATATCTAGAGTTTTAGGCTCAACCACATGCGTAGATCTACTCTGCTGATCCTTAAGACGCTCAATTTCTTCCTTCAAATGATTATTTTCTTCCTTCATGACTGCAAGATTTCTGTCTTTTTCCTCCAAATTCTGTTTTAAGACATCTTGCTGTTTTGAAATTTTCACATGCTCCTCAAGTTCCTGTTTCACCTGTAAGGCTTGATTTTTAAATTTTTCAATAAGTGTCTCTTTTTCTTTTATGAGCTCTGTCAACTGCTTTTGTCCTCCTAAGCTAGTAGTCAACATCTCTTTTGTTTCTTGATGGTCAGTTTCCATCTGCTCAATGCTCCTTTGAAGTTCACCAATTTTAAAGTCTTTCTCTTGATTGAGTTTAACCAGGCGCTCGTGTTCAAGCTGCAAAGCAGTGGTATCCATACTACGGGCGTTTGATAATTCCTCAATAGTTTGCTTATACTTATGTGCTTGTTCTAAAAGCCTCTTTTCTGACTGGTTTAATTCACTCTCTAGCTGTCTTTTTTCCATTTTCAAAGCCTCCACAAGAGTGTCTTTTTCCAAGTAAACTTTGTTTTTCTCAGAAATTGCATTACTTAACTCTTGTTTTAGCTCTTCAACAGCTGCTGTCAGCTTTCCATTTTCTGTTCTGAGATCAGACAAAGATTTCTCTAAGTCTTCACTGAGTTGTTTATTTTCTAAAATGTCATTCTGTAGCTTTGCAATCTCTGCTTCTCTTTCTTTCAGAATCAGATCTTGACAAGGGTAGTTAGACTCCTGATTACTGTTTTCAGTTAACTTGCTCAAGGACACAGGAAGTTCCTCTCTTTCTTTTAGTCTCTGCTCCAATTCTCTGATTTCTTTTTTATTATGCAAATTACAGTCCTGGGATTTCCTCAATTGTTCCTGAAGATCTTTAATATTATCTTGAAGCTGCTGCTTACTTATATGCAAATCATTAAGTGCATATGAACATTTGCTTAGTTTTTCCTTCTGACTATCTAACTCCTTAATAGCTTCCTTCTTCTCAATTTCTAATTCTGATACTTTCTTTCTTTCAAAGTCTATGTCAAATTTCAGCTGTTTGATGATACTATCAGTTTCTGTGTGCTGTTTTGACAGCTGCTCTTTCAGTGTAATCATATGCTGAAATGAACACAAACAAGAATTCGTTAGGAGAGGAGAACCAGCCAAACTATGCATTTTACTAACTTTTATTCTCTAAACAATAAAAATCAATTTAAAATTTGAAAAATAAAAAATTGAGAGGAAACAAAAATGTTTCCTGTTTGCCATCTTAAGTAGTCAAGCAGTATAAGGTAGTTAATACTAAGCTAAATAAACCAAATATCAAGTAGGGATAGATTATGTTTCACTAAAAACAAGAACACCAACGCCCCCAAAAGAAACCTAACCAAATCAAGGAACAAAAAAAGAACTACCGAAGAAAAAAATTGTTGGAATTTGCCAGGGTAGCTGGAATAGGTATGCAGCAAACACTCACTACTTAAAAATGGGGAAGCACTGAATTTAAGATAACAAATTGCAGAAGTGGATGCATATCTGTATATTCTATTTTCAATTTCTTGTTTGAGCTTATTTTCAAACACGCTTCCTAGGATTCAATTAATAGGAAAACACTTTAATTGTTTAATTCCATAAAGTAAACCAGTATTGAAAACAAATGGTATGTTTACAGGTCAAATATATCAGAACAGTGACCAAAAGGTTGAATTCCATTTTGATTACATAAAATCAGTGACTTTTTTGCTCCACAAATGCTCACATTATGAGCATTTTATGTAATAAAATAACATAGTTCTTTAACATACTTTAAAATTGTTAAAGAAAAAACTTATAAAAAAATCTTTCATGTTATGCATCCTGTCATAAGACAGAGGGCAAAATATTACAAGAATAACCACCTTCAGAAGTTCTGCATGGAAAAATCTGGAAGTATTTAACTGGACTTCAGAAAATAACACCCCTTATGGATAGCTGACATGCCATATTAATTCTCTGTTGATAACAAGTAGCTTTCTTGCGCTTCATAATTTCACATTGAGACAGTAGATATGGACAGTGGTCCTAGTAGTCTTTTCAGGGCTTGGTGGATAACTTGTATTTCCCAGGTATCTATGTTCAAAGATCAACTTAAAAGATAAACATATGCACACACAAATCTAAACATTCATTTTAGCACTTCAGTAATTAATTGCAATATTTATTACCTGAGTGGCTTCTTGATTCTGCTTATCTAGTTCTTCCAACTCCGCTATTAATGTTTCTCTTTCAGCAATACTTTCATTTAATTCATGTTCTTTCCTTTCCAGATCTTGTCTTAATTGATGTAATTCCGAATTCTCTTTCTCAGTGTATGCAGAAAGAATATTCTTGTTTGTATGTTGTTCCTTCTCTTCCTTAAGTTAAAAAAAAAGTTATACTTTTCCTTGCTGAAATTTATAAACTGTTTAGACTTGAAATTGTTTCTTTTTTATCTTCAACAATTAAAAGCAAAGCATGCATTTCTCTGTTAGAATCTCTAAGCCTACATGAATCCTATCCCACTTAAAAAAACCCGTAATTTTGAAGTATCTGTCTCTACCATTAATACATACATTTTGATTTTCTCATCTCTAAGTTTAGTCTACAAACTTCTGCACAAAAAGCCATGGTTTGATAAGCAAAGTTATATCCTCCTCAGAGGTATGGATCCACAGCTAGGATAAATTGAGATACCCTAAGCATGCAGTATGCTGCACAGTGAGAGAGGACATTTTAACTAAGGACAGTTGAGTAACATGCTTACAAAACGGGCCATGGGAACTCTTGAATACATGCAAAATACAGAAGGCCCCAGTTCAAAAATACTACCGGATATGAAGGAAACTAAGCCAAATCTCTCTAGGTTGAGTTTATAAAGGACTAAGTCAACTTTGCCAAAAACTAAAGGTGTGTTCCAAAGAACCTGTATGCTCTCAGCTTAAGTAGCAATGGGATAGGGGGAACTTCACAAGTTTTCTTTAAGAGTGCACTGTGGAGTTTCACAAGTCAAAATGTATCTATGAATTCCACATGTAATCATAGAATTAATCTATAATAACTTCCATGATTACAGTGTTATTTATGTAGAAGTGTGAATGCTCAAAAAAAAAAGTATAGTGACAGAACCTGTGTTTTCCATCAGTCACTATTGTTACGAACTTTTTTGTTGGATTAATTTAGAAATTGCTTTACCTGATTTAAACTTGAAAGTCTTGCTATTTCGTTTTCTGCTTCTGCAATGGAAAACAAAAAACCACATGATTTTACTACTTTCCAAAGAAAAATAAACCCTAATTATTCTGAACAGAACTCTGCTGTTCAGAAGAGAACAGTTTCACAATACTTTGCAATGATAAGCATCAGTGCTGTGAAATACTGTACCATCAACCACCACCAGAGAGCAGAGTATTACTTTTACCACCAAGGCCACGCTATGAGGACTTTGATACTACAGTGTATCAGTTATGCAATATTAAAAATTTTCTACATATAGATCTACTTCTTAAACATGCTTCAGCACTTATTTAAGAAGTCATTAGTAAGAGACTGCAGTTAGGCACAAAAAGCATAATTCTAGAATTTAAACAAACAACTTATACTGAGGCTTACTTTTAAAGAACGAAAAGTCTATCACAAACAGTTGGCAGACATTACTCACCTAATCAGAAACTCCTATGATAATCACACTAGTCTTAATGATGTAATCTCCTTTTCTGCTTAGCCTTACCCTCAATGGACAACCCTTTTCTAAAGCTGCAACCTTTTAAATGCACAGTCTCATATTCAGTTGTGAATTCTTAAAATAAATTCTGAGCTTTAAAAGACCTGTAAAAATACACTAAAAATTTAAAAAAAAAAAAAAAAAAAGAACCCCAACTAAAACCCTCCCAAAAAACCATCATCTCTGTACCTAAAAGTGCTTGCTGTAGTCTGATAACATCTTCTGGTAGTGATGTCTTTGATTGGAGCTTCTTCTCCTGTTCTTTCAGGAGAGCATCTTGCTCTGCAACAGAACTTTGAAGCATACTGAAGTCAGATTTAAGATTTTCATACTCTTGCGTTATTTGGATTTTTTCTACCTTTGCCAACTCTTGTTCTTTCAGAAGAATTTTGTTTTCTTCTTTGGCAGACGACAACTCATGATTTAATTGTCTTATTTCATCTTCTAGGTCCTTTACAACTTGCAGCTTTTCTACTCTTCCTCCGTCTAAACTCTGAGCATTCTTTTTTTCACTAATTTTAGAGTCATCCATGGTATTAGTACTCACACCACCTAAAAAAAACCACAACAGATTGTTTGCAATATTATCCAAAGCCAACACTGTAGACCTTTTACTTAAAAGTCTCTTCTTCCACTCTCCTGACAAGGAGGGAGATATAGTCTAAACCAAAGACTTGATCATCATCACCAGAAAACTTACTTAAACAGAACTAACATTTGAAGCAGTGCTATACATATTACCTTTTTGATAAAGCAGCTTTTAAAATACTTACACATCACTGGATTGAATATTTTTAAAATGTAAGCGGTTCAAGACATACATTGTTCATAATTTAATTAAAATATACTTTACCCCTATCTCTCATGGTAGGGAGATAATGGAATCTAATTTATCAGTATTCAGAACCCCTCAATTTTCTAAGAATAATTTATCAAACCCCATCTTATTCAGCCT
The DNA here is from genome assembly GCF_000747805.2 of Chaetura pelagica. Lineage (NCBI taxonomy): Eukaryota > Metazoa > Chordata > Aves > Apodiformes > Apodidae > Chaetura > Chaetura pelagica. Next base: position 2,410,779 of record NW_009954241.1, read on the forward strand.
GATGCAAAAATCCATGTTTATCATGTAATTATTGCATTTACAAGATTTGCTAAATGGATGTAATAAAGAACAATTTGCTACAAATTAGTACATCATTTGCTATATGATGCACAATTTTTTTTTCACCTAAAGAGCTCATTTTACAGAGCTGATGTTTTCACAGATCCACCATACTATCACGACATTCATAGTTCTGTACAGTCCTCACAATGTAATTTCCAGGTAAGCTACAGAGAATAAAAATGGGTAATCAAATATGTACAGAGTAAAATGTTAAATGAAAGCACACTGCTTGTGAATTCATTTCAGTCTTAGCTCAAATACTTCCCCACCCCAGTCTGTATTATGTTGTCAAACAGAAGCAACAAACAGAAATATAAAATACTCTAATTCTTCAACAGTTATGAACAGTATTTATTTTACAGTTAACTGCAAATTATACGGGATTTTTGCTTCTGAATTTATTAAATTAGTCCTGCTGATGTAAGTACGTGCAGTATATATAGTACGTGCAGTAAACGACAAATTTACGATTTACATCTTAACAGGCATCCAGTTTCAGTAAATTCCCTCTAAGTACTACCTTAGAAACTAAGAGGCACCTTCCAAAAGGAGTTTTCACTCTTTAGGATACCAAGTTTCAACAGATAATAAGAGAGGTTTACACTTAAATCTTACATATTTGTGCAAAGAAGCCCCTAAAAAAAACCTAACTGACATTATTATTTTTCTGGAATATGAAATACCTAAATGACAAAAAAATGCTCCTTGTGAGAACTACTGAGCTTCTCTTACAATCTAGTCACATCACAGTCTAAGGCATGATCCTTATGGCAATCTTTGAGCTTTTGTCAAGTAAGCCAATTGGCATATAATACTTCTCACTAAAATTACTTTTGTGCTGAGGTTTTCTTATCTTCAACTTTGTATGTCTCATTCAAACCTATCTTCTGTGCAAGTTAAAAGAACAAGAAGTGTAGAATTTAGAGCACAACGTTTTATATATATAGAAAATGACCCTCTAGACTGACAACTGTCAGAGGATGAGACACCACCATTCGAGTGTTCAAGCCAACCACTGTGAATATAGGATACTAGGATATGCATGCGTCAAACATGAAGCTGAACTAAAGCTGAAATTCAAATTCCTAAATATCATGTTTTTGATACTTATTACAGTCTTAAATAAACATTCAAAGCTTTAGGCAAAATTCACTGTAAAATAAATTTAAAAGAAAGCATCTGGCAATAAAGACCTTGCTGTAACTGATTCTCAAGTTCTTCAATTCGCTCTTCATATTCACTCAGCTCTTCTCGGTGTCGACGACTGATCTCCACCAGCTTCTGCCTGTGTGCATCCTGCAGTACTGAAAGTTCATGTTGATGTTCATCAATTTCTTTACTTAAATTGTGTTTGAGCTCCTAAAAGTGTCAGAGAAACAGAATGCTATGAGTACAAAACCTTAAGAAAAAATTTTTAAAAAAAATTTTCATGGTAAAATTAAGGAATATATGAAAGGATTTCTCAAGTTTCTTGGCTTTTGTTGCTTTGGCTTTATTTAAACATGCTAAAAGACCTTCCATTTTAAAATATGTTTCTAGAAATAGTATGCTCTACACAACAGTGAATACTAAACTGAAGTAGAGAGATTCCCTAGGATGTATTCCTAGTAACTTTCAAGGATGGCATGCAAATCCGTATTTTGCATCTTCAATGAAAAAAAGGCAAGATATTTTTGAGAATGGAGAAGAAATTATTTTGTCTATCTACAATTCAGTCTCATAAGTCATCAGCAGCTTCTGAACTGATTTCCTAATACTGATGTCATTCTTTTAAGCTTATATACTCTAAAAATGAAATCCTATAAATACCCTTTCTCAGAATAACTGGTTTTAAATATAGCACAGCAACATTTCAGTCAGCAGTATGTGTCCACATGCCTTTTTAATAGATAAAAATCTAAGTGCTAGTACTGTAAATATTTTAGCTACATTCATGAATGATGTGAACATATTCAAAACCATCAAGAACAAAGCATAAGAGAAGACTAGTTGGTCAAAGCTGTCATCTTACCTTAACAACATTTTGCAGTTTGCATATTTCACTTTGTTCAGCATCATTTGTCCCTTGCACTTTGGAAGACTGAGAAAAGAAAAATCCCATATCCACGTGAAAACTGTGACAAATATGTCCATTTTCCAAGCAAGAGCTTCCTCTACTGATACTCAAAAGTAGAAAACAATAAAACTAATATGAAGCTTTATTTACAATAATTTTGATTTTAAAACATTTTCATTTTCCATGGACATTTTTTTTATTATTACATGTAAATATATAGAAGTCTGGGGAGGGGGTGTTACTTCACCTAGTAAGACAACTTTACTTGAATATTTCCACATGGGAAAAGTATACCTCCGAAATCTAGCTGCAGCTTGAAAAACTACGACTCACATCAACAACAGCTTCAGAAGTATCTTTTCTTGTATCAGCAGATCATGAGTTACAACTGACACATCAAGGACGCAGAGAAGAGTAAGTAAAAAGAGTATGCAAGTATCCAACTATTACTTCGATCAGTATTATGCTGATAACAAATAATTGATATCCCAGTCAGCAAGAAGAAAAGTATTTTCTGAAAGCTGAACAATAATGAAACTCTAAAGCTGGGTTTTAGATAAATTTTCATTAAATCCCTTTTCCTAACTTGACAAATCATGCATTGAAGTATCACAAAAACACATCTGGAAGTTAGTATTGAATATGTCCCTGTGGCAGCAACAGAATCACTAAAAGATTATTAGATTTCAGCTTTTCCATCAAATCATGCTGCTTCTAGAATTCGTACAGAAGGAACTTTCCATTCCAAAAACACCAAATGCAACACTCCAAAACACTCATTTGGAGGGCAGAGGGGAGGGAAAGATATGGGGAGCCACTCACCAGGGCAATCTGCTTCCAGTGGTCAACCTCAGATTCAAGCCTAGAAACTTGATTGGACAATCTGTTTATTTCTTGTTGTGACCAGATTACATCTCCAAAATCCATTTCATCTCCTTCAAAACCTGAAGAGTGTCTGACCACTGGAACATAGGAAGCTGTTGTAGCAGCTGACGGCAGAACACCAGCTGCTAACTGTGCTGACTGTACTTTCTGCAGTTGTTCCTGTAGTGCATTCTGTCTAGCTTTCAGATGGCTGATTTCCACCTGGACATACAGAACACAAGGTATTGTTTCAATAAGAATATAAAAATACACTCTACCTCTTGTGGCCTTATGAAATATGAACCAACCAAACAACTCCCCCCCGTAAAGTTACTGACCACTTTCACCAAAAAGAAAAGGATAAACCCCAAACACTCTCCTAGTGGAGAAAAGCGGTCTTAGCTAATGTTTCACCAAGTATCTCTGCAAGGACACATTAGAAGTTTAATAGTTTTCAGTTCAGCAAAATTTCAGTAAAGCTGTGCTAATTATTTCAGGAGCTAAGGTACCTAAGTCCTATAGCAAGATTCAGGCTATTAAGTTGTACAAAAATTTAAAATATTTAAAGAGGGTATTCAGATATGAAAGTTAAGCAATATACGATGCTTTCCCAGTTATTTCTACAACACTTGATTTATTATACAATAAACCACTCAATGTATAGAAAATGTACTTATTTACAATAAACTGAAATTAGCTGCATGAAATTTTCTGATAACAATTCTGTTATTGTATTTAATAAGCAGAATTCTATACATCTCAAAATTCTGCTTCCTCTGGTTCCCCAATGCATTTACAAATTAAGCCGAAATAAAACTCCTTTTGGCACGCTGGCCATTTTCTTCATTTAGAAGGCTATGAAATCTCTATAACCTATTGTGTAACATAAGCTCACGTTTCCATCACAACAGGACACTTCTCAAACCATGAAAGCTAGTTCTGTTCCCTTTGATTGTAGACAGTAAGACGAATAACCAAGATACTCACAGACAATATAACTGTTTCAAATAAGAATCTGCTCCTGTTCCCTGCCTTAAAGATAACTGAATCAGAAGTATAAAGCAGTTCAAGTGTCTACTCTCACAGCGATTCCAGAAGCAACAGAAATTCTGATATATGCATGACATTCCCAGTTTTCTAGTCTCCCCTATCTCCTGGTAGCTCTGCTTCTATCACATGATTCAAAGAAAAATATGTCTAAGTCTCTCCATGTCTACACTAGCAAACCAAGAAACCACAACTGTAACCAACACTGAAAGAGCCCAGACAGTATAACAAAGAGATTCAACAGCATAGTAAGTTTATTGCATGTACTTACTCAAATATTTCACTCTGTATCCTACCTCTTTCTGTTGAAGCTGATTTCTGTACTCTATAGATAGCTGCTTTATTTGGAGTTCTGCTGCTTCATGCTTTTCTTCCAAATCACTACAAACTTTTTTCAGTCTCTCGTTCTACCAAAAATAAGAAATGAATGTTGGTAAATTTGGAACAGGATTAGAAAAGTGTAAATCTACTGAACAGTAATGAAATCCATTAAACTGCACATATTTCTCACGTTATTTCACTCAAAACACACATTAACAGTAATTTCCAAGTGTGGACTCAGGATCATGTTCATGTCCAAGCTTTCAATTTTTACATGGCATGGACTGTAGCTCACTTTCAGAAAAAGGTTTGTGGTGACCAGAGGCAAAAGCCAACACGAAAAATTCAGGGCTGAATTACATCTTAGCATGAACCACAGGCAAAATTCAGGAACAGCCACAGAGCACAAGGTGGAATTAATATCCAAACAGTCCTGTATTGTCTCTCTGTCACTGGCCAATAGCAGATGGCAAGAGTCTAGAAAAATAGACAAGTAGGGACAGTTACTTCCCCAAAATATTATCTTAAATTCTCCATGTTATTGAGGGCTGAAGACACAGATGAAAGCTGTTTGTTTACAGCAATAAATAAAGTCACAAGACCAACAGGTCCTCTGTAAAAGTACACAAAGTCCACTTCCACAAGTACACATGGGATTTGTAAGCAGTCTGGAAAAGCATGAGCATCCATAGCTACGTCAAAACGACCAATAGTTCAACACAGAAACTGCATCAGGAAACACCCACGCTCTATACTATGAAGCTTGTTGCAACAGACTTGCTGTGCAGAATAACTGGGCATTCCGGATCTCCTTTTATTTGTGGTCATATATAAAATGCTATTAAAAAACCCCAACAACTTAGCTCTTTGCCAGCTAAAATTTACGAAACTTAGTTGATTTTTGCATTTGCAAGCTTTTCAGAGGCTACAGTTCAAGCCCACATGATAGGCTGGAACAGTCACAGGAGACAGTGCTAAAAGCAAGAGATGAAAACTTGCACCTCATGCATACTCGAATAAACAAATGTGGCCCCCTAAAGGGGATGGCAGCTTGTCACAAAATAAGGAGCTGCATTCTAACACCACTGTCACTCTAGTTTCTTGTTTCTACCCAGGGACAAGCAACTGCAATGCAGTATTTCACTTTTGCAAGAAACAAATGCTACTTATTGCTTTTAATTATAGTAGTTTAAAAATATTTCTTACTTCAAACTTTTGTGCTGCATTAATACTTTCTATTTCTCTGAGTCTAGAATTGGATACGTGGAGTTCTGTTGCTGCATCTGAAAGAAAGTGAAAATTTTCATTTTTATTACACTACTTTCAATCTGTTAAGTAGACATCAGTTAAAATCTCACTTATTATTAATAAATATCTTACTTCGGACTTTTTCAATGTTCCTTCCTCAGTAAATGTCAAAAGCTGATTTTACCAGAACACTGTCAGAATTGTTTTCAGACCAGAGAGTCTGTGAACCTAATTTAATTCCCCCTTATCTAGGCTTTAAGTCACACCACGAAACTAGAAGTATGGATTTAAGCTGTAATATAAGGGAAATAAAAAGGTTTATACTTGACTATTTCATGTCACTGAATCCGCTATTCATTTAGGAATTTGCCCCTGACATGTCAGTTGTTTCTCAGTAATCTCATGTGAAATTTCAAAACAATACCTAGTTGCATAAAATACAACACTTACTAAGTTTTTATGAAAAAAAACCCAAAACAACAAACAACTACAAAACCTCAAACCCAACAAAACCCACACAACAAAACACCAACTCTGCTCCCCACATAAAGGCACAAAAAACCCCACAGGACACACTTTCATTGACAAAGGCAACACAATCGACCACGGCAGATTATCTAACACAAAAAGCATGTAATTCTGCCGTGAGATACTGTTCCTTCCAATGATCACCTTCCTCAAATAGCCTATGTGTACTTTTCCCAAGTTTCATTTGTAATGGATAGTAATACTACATTTATTTTTATGAATGACAAATCATCCTGAATTTACTGTAAAGTAACCTTGACAATTTTTCAAAGTTTGAAAAAAATACAATTTTCAAGTAGATACTGTATCTCATAATTTCCTACATGCTGTTTAAAACTGGTGAAGCTCAAATGTTTCTGGGGCAACAACCTACCATGAAAACTGCTGAACTGAAAATGTTAACATCTATAATCCACAAACACCATCTTCAGTTTAGATGGTAGTCAAAGCAGTGAATGTAAGGGATAATATAAAAAATCAGAAAACATTAGAAAGTTAGGAAATTTAAAAAAGGAATGTAAGGAACTACTTTAAAAGCATCATTTAGGCCACATAATATTTAAAGGTTTCTACAGAAGAGTACTTGGATGCCACTAGATTTTTATACCCTTAAGGCCAGTAACCCATAAAAATGCACTACTCTGAAATTTTTAAGAGACAGGAGCTGTTCACAGAAGTATCTAAATAGTCAAGTAACTACTGGACATCAACACATCTTTCTTGCACAAACTAAAGAATAAACCTGTGAACTGGAATCTCAATTTATCTTTTAAAAAGGCAGAAGAAATGCACCAGATGGCTGCACACTTTAGCAGAGTAAAATAAGCATCCAAACTAATCTATTAGGGATTTTGGATTTAAAACATTTCTAAAAAAAGTATTTTAGAAAAATGGAAAAAGGCAACTTTGCAGTTATCATAATACATGCCTCTCTTTGGAGCATTTTATCTGTATACCAAAAAACATGCAAGTAGGAGATCAGCAGCCTGAGCTTGCCAACAAGATTTATGCAGTACTTTCACTGGGCTTCATAGTTGTCAAGTTGCACACAAAGTAGAACTGTTCGATTTATTTAAGATGTATTTAAATGTATTTGAGTATTCAGAAGTCTCAGCAGTTCTTTGCAGTTGCTATTCCTAACATTGTTTTGAGAATATTAATTTTTTCAAGAAGTTATAGTTCCAAGGAGGCAAACAATACTAGAAGTATTGACCTATTGATATTTATTACCATGCTATACAATTGCTATACTAGAAAAATCAAGTTTTATTTAAAAGCTTGAAACAAAAAGGCATTATTAAAAATACAAAGAAAATACTAGTCTAGAATAAATCTACTGTTACTTTATTGAGTATCTGAATCTGAAGCCTCTGCTTCTCTGTTTCCATTTTCTGTTTTAAATATAAATCATCCTAATTTTAATCCCTATAAAACAAGGGCCATGTTCTCCCACTTGGCTGTAGGAGAACGGCAGAACTCGACAGGTTTCCCTGAGCCCAACTGAAACGTAACAAAAACATCAGAAACACTGGACCTTTGCCTGTGTGACACGTCAGACTTAGATCACACCAGTGGCAAAAAACATCCCTGTGTATTACTACTACTCCGCAGTTTTATGAAACCTCTTTAAAAGCAGCTAATCAAACGGGGTTTCAGATAAACTAAGCAAACAGAATGGAAGAACAGCGTTGTGTGCTTTTTGTTACTGATCAACGCAACACTTGAAGTACTTCAGAAACCTCCGAATAATAAACCCAGAAGAGGTTTTCCTCCGCTATTATAGCCTGGGAAAGTGTTTGTTTATTCTCCAGATCCTGAGGTCACAGGGGCGGAATAAAAACACAAGCACAGCGAGCAAGGCCGGCAGGTCCCCGTGAAGGTAGGGAGCCGCGAGTCGGCAGCAGCTCAGCTCCCCCGCGGCTGGCCGAGGCAGGCAGAGCAGG
>NW_009954241.1:2420045-2420412 GCF_000747805.2 Chaetura pelagica
AGGAGGCCGCCCCTGATGCGGGCGGGGGCTGTTGTGGCACGGTTCCTGATGCGGGGGCACGGGATGCGCGGGCGGATTCCCAGCCCCTGCACCAGCAAATGCGGTATTAAACAGTAGAAACGGTACTGATTGGAAAAAGGATGGAAATACAGGGCACCCGGCTCATGACTAGTTCCAAATTGCTAACTACCTAAGAATTACTAAAACACCCCATCCCTGCTAACAGAAGAGCTTTCGCCGGTGAAATCTTAACATTCTGAGAGGGGCGGAGGAGCAGCAGGCACAGAACCCCGGCTCTGGAGTTAGAGGCGGCCCCGCCTTGCCAGGTGGCTGTGGAAAAACCTGCTCCTGGCTTCCCAAACTTCCT